>NC_056745.1:345988406-346095906 GCF_019279795.1 Protopterus annectens | reverse complement strand
CCTTGATTTTCACTCTCATATATGTTCTACGCTCCCATTATCACACTTTTTTATTTTCCCAAAAATAAGGAAAAGAAAACCATGATCAAGTAGTGTATTGCAACATAAATTCCCATAGCAGAAGTAAAAATTAAAGTGTAATTGAATGTGCTCTTAGTAAGTGTTTATGTGGTACAACATATCAATGATGTGAAAAGTGCATTCTAGTGCAAATGGTGCAGGGCTCAATTACTGGCAAGGTATTATTTTTTAAACTGTGTAGTCATTTTAAAAGAATAACTTCTCACATTTGAAAATATTTGACATATTGTTAAATAAAATCAAGAATTCAATACACAGGAGGTTCAGATTCAAAAGTTTACTAGTGTACACCAGGAGGCAAAAAATGTACAAGTACAGAATTTTGTCTGACATGAAACAGGAAGCACACAATTTTATATAGGTTCAACATTCAAGCTGTGCCCACCTTACTGACGTGGTATGTCACAGGGCATCTACATCACTTTAGCTTACAGTCCTCTATTCATTAAATCTGCTGATGCTGTATATTTTAAAAAAGTTTTCCTCATGTAACAATACGGCCTTGCTATCCACCTGGTCAGACATAATGTCTCTCTGTAAAGTTACTTCTTCAAGGTTTCATATCAGTTCAAATACAATAGCAGATTCAATCTTTTAATACACATCTTTGTTCTCTGTTACACTTTCTCACACAGCTGCGTGCTATCTCAGTAATACATATACAAGGCCAAATCATCCCAGCAGGAAAGAGCAGAAGATTTCATTATTTCACACATTTAATTTCCTGACCCAGCAGATAATCACTTGTGAAAAGCATAAACATTAAAACTTGCTAGGCTAGCATCTGCCAGGGTCAAAGGTCAGCCTTGCTTCAAGCCACACTGCAGTTTCAAAACTACTTTACATTTAAACATGAATTAATCCTCTCTACTATATGATTAATAGAATAAAATGCATTATATACTACTTTGCTTTTAAACTAGCATTTCTCATATATTCAAATACACATTTTTCTAACATTTTCCCCCCTATTAATACCTTTTATTCTGTTTTGAAGTATGCATAGTGTCATTTCATCTCCCAACTTCTTCCACTTAGGATTTTCAGCTAGGTGAGTCATTCAATCTATACTTCAGAAAAAATGTCATCTGAGATCAATCTTTCAATCTCAATATCTTGGTACAAAGTTTCAGTAACAGATACATCAATAAAATCTTTGATTAATCTTTTCATGCAGGGAATTCCACAGCAAACACATGCTCCTATTAGGAGTATACCCACACAAATGGCAATCAGAATATTCATTAGGATGGAACCCCACCCCCCAAATAGATTCTGGAAAAAGTCCGTCAGTGGGTTTGGGCCTGGTTCAGTCATGGCTGATACTTGCTGAATAACCTCTAGGTGATTATTAATTTCATGCCTGTTATCTGGTATATACGCACAGCATTCTTCTTTGATAACTGCACACGTACCACCTCTCACCGCAAGGGTGAAGTCAAGAGCCATTCGATTTTGTAGCCCAACAGTTCTCATTGCATTCAGTTCATCAGTCACCAGTTCTAAGGCAGAAAAAGTTGCATTACTCATTACTTTGAGAAGTTTCGACAACTTCCTCAGCTCCCAGATCGATTTGACTGCTCCATAGGCTGGGAATATTCCTGCCCAGCTGCCCAGGATATAACACTGTCACTCAAGTCCATACGAGTCAATTTGCTTTTGTCTTTCATGGCATTATGATCTTTCCAGCCAGCTTCAATCTTTCCGACTGGATTCACAGGTTTTTCTACTGGACCTTCAGGTTTTCGAGCTGCTTCTCTCACGTTTCGTATCTTACCCAAAGGTAATTCTGCAGTGTGTCTTATTGCCAGAACCAAATAACCCAAAAAACAACTGCCGGACCAATTCTCAGGTAACCATTTATATGCCTTTTTCCCACAAATAAAATAACAGTTTTCTACTTTAGTACTAATACGCATCAGACCTGCATGAAACATTTTCTGATCTATAACTGACAATTGCTTAAACAAAACTGGATTCTTGTAAATGTCATTCATGGTTGTTTTCAATGAGTTCAAATATGAGTCATAATTAGTATTGCAAAAAGTATTGCCATTACTATTCTTAATATAACATCGGTAAGATATGGTTATATTACAATTGCTCCAGCCTACCTGGAGGGTATCATTTTTATAAAAACATACAACTCCTTTTTGTGTGACAGGTAAAAATAAAGCTATTTTGTCCTGTGATCTCACAGTTCCTGTATCGAAGAGTAAATTCTCCCAAGTCTCATTTATCCCCAAAGGGACAGCGGACATTATCAGTTCTCCATATGCTGTTGGTATAGCTGTACAAACCCAGCAATTTGAAATGTTCATAGTCTCTGCATATACACATTTCATGGCTAGGTATGTGTTAAAATTTGGGTGCCAGTCTATAGACGTTTCGTCACGCCTTCCCACTTTCACTTGTGTGGTTGTGTGTAAGATAAACCACAACAAGAGGAAAATTGTCACAATTACAGTCAATAAATGTATACTCAGCAAAATGATTATGCAACATCTCTGGGGTTGGTCTAACTTTCTATTTGCTTTGTTTTTGGCCATCTTGGTCTGGTTGTGTATCAGTCACAAAGTTTTTATCAAGTTGAAAGTTCTTTACTGGTTTGCAATGTGTTAAATGAACCCAGGACGTCCTCTCGGCCACTCAAACTGCAGTAGGCGTTGCCAACAGAACCTGGTACAGACCCTCCCACTTTGGACTCACCCAATTCTTCCTTTTCGTCACTTTCAGCCACACAAATGTCCCAGGGGCCAAGACTGCTTCCACCGGTCTGGTCTGTTCCTTATCTGAAAAAGAGTTAAACTGCAGAACAGATTTATTTGTTAACAGTTTCCTCATATAACTAGCTAATGAACTGTCAGCCTCTTGCTCTGCAGGCATGAGAGCTTTCCACTGAGGCACATAATATGCTCTCCCAAAAAACATCTCAAAGGGAGTCAAGCCCTTCACATTTGGAACCGTTCTCATACTCAGCAGTGCCAAAGGCAGACAGTATATCCAATTCTTTTGGGTCTCCTCTACTAGCTTCCTAAGATTATTTTTGAGGGTACCATTGTACCTTTCCACCAGTCCTGCTGACTGTGGGTGGTAGGCACAATGGTTCTTTAAGGAGACACCAAAAAATCTCCCAAGTTGCTGGATTGTCTGAGTCACGAAATGAATGCTGTTGTCACTATAAATCCTTTCCGGAATGCCAAATCTAGGGATTATCTCTTTTATCAGGGCTTTTGCCACTGTTGCTGCATCCGAGTTTTTGGTTGGAAAAGCTTCTACCCATTTAGAAAACATGTCTACAATAACTAAACAAAACTTCTTCCCTTCACATTTATTCAATTCTATAAAATCCATACAAATAGTATGGAACGGATATGGTGGTATAGGAAAACTTCCTTGCTTGGTTTTAAATGCCCCTTGTGCATGGTGCTTGTTACAAATATGACAAGCTGCACAAAATTTTTGTGTATAATTTGTGAATCCATATGTTTGGAATATTCGGTTTACTAACTGTACCATCCCCCCTTTTGAGACATGACACTGCCCATGGCTCAACAAAGCTGCATATCTAAATAAATTAGGCGGCAATATCGTTTTTTTCTCTTTAGAAATGTACAGTCCATTCTCAAGAATTGCACCTCGTTTTACCCATTTTTGTTTTTCTGCTTTTGTAGTAAGCATCTGCATTGTTTTTAACATGTCTAAATCTAAAATCTCAGAGGGTTGTAATTCCTCATTCAGAAGTAAAGTTTCTAAGTCTGAGGCTGCTTGCTTTGCAGCTACATAAGCTCGTGCATTGCCTTTCAAAATCTTATCCTGTTGTTTTGTATGAGCTACACATTTACAAATAGCTACTTTGGTAGGTAACTGAATAGATTATAATAACTCCAAAATAAATTGCGCATGATTAATAGGTTTTCCACTAGATGTTATCATTCCTCTATTTTTCCATTGTTGTGCAAATACATGTACTGTAGAAAAAGCATACTATCAGTATATATGTTTACACACTTGTTTTTTGCTAAAGTACATGCCCTCGTCAAAGCTATCAATTCTGCTGCTTGTGCAGATAAGTTGTGTGGTAAGGATTGAGCTTCTAAAATTTCAGTGTCTGTAACTACTGCATATCCTACCAGATTCTTCCCTGTAGGACCCCTTCTGCATGAGCCATCCACGTAGTATGTCACCTCGGCATTATCCAAGGGCATATCTGTGAGATCTTGTCTAGGTAAAGCTAACTGTTCAATTTCCTGCAGGCAGCTGTGTGGTGTGCCCTCCGCAGGAGTTGGAAGTAATGATGGATTTAATGTCGTACATCGTTCAATTGTCATATGAGGTTGGCTCAGCAGTTAGTCATACATGAAAGGTGTCTAGCAGGAGAAAGGTATGCCACTTTTTCTTGCAGTAAAATTATTGCAACTGTATGAGGCACTCTCAATGTAAGAGGATGGAATAACACCACTGAGGCCGAAGCCTGTACTGCCATTGCAGCTGCAACTACTGCTTGTACACAGTGGGGCAAAGATCGCGCCACTGGATCTAACTGCGATGAATAATAGGCTATGGGGCATTGCTTATCCCCATGTTGTTGTGTCAATACTGACGTCATATATCCTTGCTTACAATCTACGGTCTGAAAGAACCGTTTGTGATAATTTGGAAGTCCTAAAACTAATGAAGAAGCTATCAACTGCTTCAACCTGCAGAAAGCCGTTTCTGCTTCAGGTGTCCATTGTAAGATATCTTGTGCTGCCATTGGTGTCTTATATATCAAGTCAGTCAGTGGAGCAGATTCCAAAGCATAATTTGGTATCCAGCTCCGACAGAAAATAGTTGTACCCAAGAAAGACATCATTTCCTTCTTGGTTGTTGGTTTGGGTGCTTGCAAGATTGCTGTTTTTCTTTCCTCGTCTAATATTCTACCTTCATTGGATATTACATATCCCAAGTATCTAACTTGTTTTCTCCAAAGTTGTAACTTACTTTTATTTACTTTGTGTCCTTGTGTTGCTAAAAGTTTTAATAATGCTACAGTATCCTCCCTGCATTGTTGCTGGGTGGGGGCTGCTAGCAAGATGTCTTCTACATAAAGTAGAATTTGACTACCTCCCAGTGGGATAAACCCTGCCAGATTGCTAGCCATTTCTTGTGCAAATATTGTTGGGCTCTCACAATATCCCTGTGGTAGTCGAGTATACGTATACCTTTTACGCTGAAATGTAAATGCAAACCAATATTGACTATCAGGATGTATAGATATTGAAAAGAAAGCATTGCTAATATCTACCACAGAGAAATACTTTTGTTGCGGTTCTAAATCGTTTAACAAAGTATGTGGATCTGGCACCGTAGGTGCTCTAGGTATTACTGCATTATTTACAGCTTGTAAATCTTGTACCATCCACTATTCCCCGTTTGCTTTTTTAACAGGAAATAGGGGTGTATTACATGGTGAATCAGGAGATTCTACCAGTACTCCTTCTTTGAGTAATGCTGCTATTATAGGCTTAATTCCTATTTCTGCATCCTTTCTCAAAGGGTATTGTCTTTTCTGTGGTCTAAAAGCTGACTTTGGGGTAATTGTAACTGGTCCTGCTGTTCGAATAAGTCCTACATCTGACTTGCCTGTTGACCAAAGAGTTGTTGGAATGTCACATAAGGCCTTTTCTTCTTCTTCTAATAAAAACGCTAATCAGCTGTCCTCGCTAGATTGCAAGTGTACAGCTGGGTGTGTTTGTGTCAACCAATTCAGTTTTTGTTTCTGTATCCCTTGTTCTGATAGTTCTAAATCAGTCTGTTTTTCCCATCTTGTTACTTTTCCTCCTAAGTCTGCCCATTTTACACTTTTGTTCTTTGTCAAGCTAACGTGGTAATTGATTTGATCTATATAATGCAAGGAATTATTGAGGTAATGAACAGCTAACTACACAGTTCCCCTCAGTATCCCAGTACAGTGTACGCAATACTAGTCTAGTTGCACAATTCCTGAGCAATTCTTGCTCATACTCTCTATCAGGTCCTGGTGTAGTACAGTAATATAGAGTACAGTGTAACAAATGCTGTCGATCAGTGTCAAGGGAGGGGGCTTTGCTGATGGCTACGTTCATTAGTTCCTTGGTTACTGCCCCTGGACCAGTCGTGACTAGGTCCTGGCTGTACCAGTAAAAAGTTTCACCCTCCGACCACACTACAAAGGTGTCCATTTGTCTCTGTGCCTCCATACCTTGTACAGTCGGAACTACTGCTATGCCAAATATCTGCATAAGGTCCCTGCCCAATAGGTTCACTGGACACTTTGCAGAAACAACAATTTTACTTCTCTGGGTCATACCTGAAACAGGGTCAGTTATTGCTATATCATGGGAAAGTGGTTCCTTATATAGCTGTCCGTTTGCTGCTTTCACTAGTATATAATCAGGTGATTCAGAATGTCCTGGTAACTTGGAGGGGTGTATCAAAGTCCGTGATGCTCCTGAGTCACACAGGAACTTGACTTCCCATCCCTCCACCAGAAGTGTAACTTCCGGTTTTGTATCTGCTAAGTAGAGCTCTAAGCTCAATAATGCTAAGTCCAAAATTTCACTTTCTTCATCTTCCATATCTACTTGCACTTCCTCTACTCCTTCTATCACATTTACATTTGTTTTCTGTTTATTAACTTTTCCTGATGATTTCTGACTTTCACATGATGCATCTTCACTATCATATAGACAGTCCTCATCCCCCTTATCTTCTGTAATTACCTTTTTGTTTTGCTTACAATCCCTTGCTAGATGTCCCTTTTTCCCGCACTTGAAGCATTCACCTCTTTTTCCTCTCTTCAAAATCTTCTGATCGCTTGTCAGACTGTTTGTTTCCCTGGGCATTCTTCTTGCCCTTTTACCTGACTGTAACACAAACACTTCAGCTCCGTCTTCAGCAGTGAAGACTTGCCTTCTTTTCTTTTTACTATTAAAATGTCTTTCAGCATGTCTAGCGATTCGAGTAAGGCTTGTAGCCTTCCTGTTCGATGGTCTATCATATGCTTCGTAATGAAGCTACTAATAGGTGCAATGCAACCTTTCAAAATGCATTTTTCAATTGTTGTTCATATGGGAATCATTCGCTTGGTTCTCAGGAACCGACATACCGCTATGATTATTAAAACATTCTAATAATCTAGCATAGTATCCATCTATTGTCTCATTTTCCTGTTGTATGCATTGATTAATGCAAGTCCAGTCTGCTCTAAGTTTCCATTTCTCAGAGATTCAGTCTGTGAGACCTTTCACTCTGTTGTCTAACTCTGCGTCACTATGTGGGCGTGGTCTAAGCTCTGCATTACGAGGATTCCAGGTGCCACAAATCATGTGCCAATCTGGACCTATAATTTGTCTTACTACTTTTTCTACTTCTTCCCCATTCAAGTGGTAACTCAACCTCATGCCTTGTAAATCTTCTAAAAATTTCAGAAATTAACTTTCGGATGGGGGATTCCCTCAGTAGCCTTCCGGATATCTTCCGGTGTCCATGGTCTGTACACTAAGAGTGTTGGGTTTTGCCCTTCCTGTCCTGCCTGAGGATTTGGAACTTCTATAAGTGGTCATATTTCTTCTTCACTTTCATCCTGTAGGTTTCTCTCTATTTGATATTATTCTGTGTCTCTATGTGTTTTACGTGTTCGGGACCTAGTTTCAATAGGATCTCTAACAAATGGTTGTGGTCTTGCTGAAACTTCAGGATAACGCAGAGGCGGACCAGCCTGTCCACTTGCTTCATATCCTGAAAAAGGTAAGGGAGGGGGCAAGGGAGGAGGAGGAGGAGCTGTTGCTACTACCAAGTTATTATCTTCTTTGTCTAAAACCAATGTTTTTGAATTTTTTAGCTTCTGTTCTCTACGATTTGCTTCCTCAATCCACCTGTTTGCCTGAGGAATGCCTAATTGGTGTTGCTTTTTTGCCTGACCTCCCGCATCAGATTTAAGCTGTTTAAGGAGTTTAACTAGTGAAGTTTTATCTAGTTTACCATCAAATTCATATTTGTTAACCCATTTCGTATAATACCTAACGTTATCGGAACGTTGTGACTGCATGTATTTTGCGTCTTCGGTTAGGGGCGGATCTCACGATGTTTTAGTGCACTGATTACCCATGGCAAAGAAAATGTTACGTAACCCTTTTTTATCATGTGATATCAAATTCTGAGTTCCTGTTCGCAGTGTATCTAGAATAACAGCCTACCTTATTCTGTTACCCTGATCCATGACCAAATATACAGTACTTCCTTTTGTCCCTGATCTGCAACAACAAATCTTGACAACAATATACTCTAACCTAGTCCCTGATCTAAAACAGAAAAAAGGTAAATTCTTCCTACCTGAGCATCCCGTATTGAATCGTCCAATATCCGCTCTTCGGCCACAGATCAGAAAGTGGCCAGCCTCTTTAAACGACAATTCAATCAGAGGTCTTTTCACCCAAGAAGAACCGTTTCGGTAACTTATCCTGCGCAGTATTCGACCACCGGTAGACTCTGATCTGCAGCTGTCTGAGGGAATTCCGGCTAAGAAGGACCAAACTGTTAAATAAAATCAAGAATTCAATACACAGGAGGTTCAGATTCAAAAGTTTGCTAGTGTACACCAGGAGGCAAAAAACGTACAAGTACAAAATTTTGTCTGACATGAAACAGGAAGCACACAATTTTATATAGGTTCAACATTCAAGCTGTGCCCACCTTACTGACGTGGTATGTCACAGGGCATCTACATCACTTTAGCTTACAGTCCTCTATTCATTAAATCTGCTGATGCTGTATATTTTAAAAAAGTTTTCCTCATGTAACAATATGGCCTTGCTATCCACCTGGTCAGAGATAATGTCTCTCTGTAAAGTTACTTCTTCAAGGTTTCATATCAGCTCGAATACAATAGCAGATTCAGTCTTTTAATACACATCTTTGTTCTCTCTTACACTTTCTCACACAGCTGCGTGCTATCTCAGTAATACATATACAAGGCCAAATCATCCTAGCAGGAAAGAGCAGAAGATTTCATTATTTCACACATTTAATTTCCTGACCCAGCAGATAATCACTTGTGAAAAGCATAAACATTAAAACTTGCTAAGCTAGCATCTGCCAGGGTCGAAGGTCAGCCTTGCTTCAAGCCACACTGCAGTTTCAAAACTACTTTACATTTAAACATGAATTAATCCTCTCTACTATATGATTAATAGAATAAAATGCATTATATACTACTTTGCTTTTAAACTAGCATTTCTCATATATTCAAATACACATTTTTCTAACCCATATCTTTCTCATGTCCCTCATGGGTCCTGTGCACTGTGACTCTTTAAGTGGCTAAGCTAGACATTGAAATGGTAGCCACTCCTATATTAATGATAGGCTTGAATGCATAGGCACTGATACATGTCCCTCAAACTAAAACCCTTTTGTCATGCACATCACATGGGTATTCATAGTTGCAAGCAATATCCATTAGCAAATGCTACAGAAGTAAATGACATGTGTTGGCTCAAAGGATTTATTAAAAAATGTGATGTATGTTCAAATGCTGCATGGTGTTTGGCATTGACCATTGTCTCTGATACCCCTTAGGAAATGATGATTTTCATCTTCTTTGTTTTTTGGCTTTTCCCAGTTAGGGGTCACTACAGTGGATCACCTGTCTGCTCAAGATTGACAGTGGAGTTACATGGTGTTAAGTTGCCAGCCCAGTGCCCAACCTTTCACAGAAGGCACACATGCCTAGGGCCAGTTTCGAGTGTCTAATCCACCTACAGCATGTCTTTGGGATGAAACCAGAGTACCTGGAGAAACCCATACAACCTCAAGGAGGACATGCAGACTGCACAGAAGGCACCCCAGCCAAGGGTCAAACCAGAGAACCTCTTGCTGTGAGGCAGCAACGTTAACCGCTGCACCACCATGGCTGCCCTAAGAAATGATAACCATGACATAAACAGAAAATTCATGCACGTGTTCTAAGACTTTGCCATTGGTCGCATGCCTAAGCATGGTATTGGTTCATTCTGAAGATAAACACAATTCATTCATGGTGAATCTTTTCACATAAATACCTTTGGTTACAACACTATAGGTAAAAGGTTGAAATCCAATGAACTGGGTTTCTATCATGTTACCTGGAGATGTAGTACATAGAAACATATATCCTGGCAAGCATCTCCTCTCACAGCTGCAGTGGCATACCTGGCTAACATGCTTTACTTTTCATCTTAGCGAAATATGTATATTTTTAAATATCCTCATCTGCTTCAACTGTTGTAATGCTGTCAAAATGTTCCACCTAGATATGAGCAATGCTTTTAGATAAAACACAATTGCATTGCAGATATGCATCAAAAATATATGCACTAAAAAGCACGACTAAATAACATACATCATGCCATATGTACAGTATTACAATATATTCTGTACTGTTTCCGATCCACATAATACCATAACATATGTAGTATAGCTTATTTCCCAGTCATGCACATGCTTCTAGCCCTCTCTTTGTAGGTATGGTGTTACTTATTAATGCATAGCTCAATAGGTGATGTCTTTTTTTCCAAGGTTTGATTCCATTGTGCTATGCATAATCCATTATAAAACTGTTTTTCTCTAAAAGCAATGTAAGCGGTCATGCTATTAAAAATACATAAGGCCAATACAGAGGAATGCAAGTATTATTTATAGGAGTACACATTTCTGTGTAAGACTGTTAAACTCATTAATGTTATAAACCATTCCTGTGGGCATGTCCAAAAGCGGAATAATGTCAGTTGGAATAGACCTGATATATTACTATTAACCATCATGAGCTGGAGCTGCTGTGAAACATCCATACATAGATATACATATACATACACACGCGCGTGCACACACACACACACACACACACACACACACACACACACACACACACACACACACACACACACACACACACACACACACACCAGCAGAGACATAGGCAAGTAGTATCATCTTGTTTAGCACCTAAAACTGACAGTGGAGCCATATGGAATACATTATATCCTCTTTTTCTGACATCTTTCATGCAGCTTTGGTTCTTCATTGTAAAGCATGCAAGGTCTAGTTTGGCACTAATTCCCCTGACATTCTTCCTGAGATCATTGAATAGAAGAATGGCAGGTGATGGTGAAATTAGTGCTTCATTTTAAGCACAGAGGTAGTATGAGGAGGAGTCAAGGAATTTTGTAAACCTCCTCATAAACTGCAGCCGCAGGTCATTGCAGGAAGGCTATACAAGACCTTTGACATGAAATTCTGCAAAAGCTGACCTCCTTACTTAACTGAATGCACATTATAGGGTGAGCCCACTACCGCAGTACTTTAAGTATATCTTTCTATAACTATGCAAACGATTACCATGACATGGCAGCACATTAGTATCTATCATTAGTATCTTCATTAGTATCTATCATTAGTATCTGTCATTAATATCTTCATTAGTATCTATCATTAGTATCTTCATTAGTATCTATCATTAGTATCTATCATTAGTATCTTCATTAGTATCTATCATTAGTATTTTCATTAGTGTCTATCATTAGTATCTATCATTAGTATCTTCATTAGTATCTATCATTAGTATCTTCATTAGTATCTATCATTAGTATCTATCATTAGTATCTTCATTAGTATCTTCATTAGTATCTATCATTAGTATCTTCATTAGTATCTATCATTAGTATCTATCATTAGTATCTTCATTAGTATCTATCATTAGTATCTTCATTAGTGTCTATCATTAGTATCTATCATTAATATCTTCATTAGTATCTATCATTAGTATCTTCATTAGTATCTATCATTAGTATCTATCATTAGTATCTTCATTAGTATCTATCATTAGTATCTTCATTAGTATCTATCATTAGTATCTATCATTAGTATCTTCATTAGTATCTATCATTAGTATCTATCATTAGTATCTTCATTAGTATCTATCATTAGTATCTTCATTAGTATCTATCATTAGTATCTTCATTAGTATCTATCATTAGTATCTTCATTAGTATCTATCCTTATGTTTAACCTGTGCAGAGACTGAAGGAAACCAGGAAGTGAATCAAGAGAGGCTGCAAATCATCAGACAGGCATGGTGTAAGTATGCCTTCAGGTATTAATAAGTGCAGTGTGAAAATACAAATAATTGTACCAAAAAGTAATACAATTTGTGGAAATCAAGACATAAGTAGCTTAAAGACAATTAACTTAGTATGCGTATTCTAAAGCTGCAAACCCTTCAAATCTGTAAAATTGACTCATAGTTGTGAAATAATCACCTATGGTCTGATGGGTGTGGGTTCCAACAGCAAATATTTATAATACGAATTTTACACTGCATATATTGACTAGTGATAGTCATAATGTATAAGGCCAGTTATATTAATGAAAAAAATTGCAGTTGTACACTTAATTTTAGATATGTTCATTTCCTGTAGAATGGTTGTTACTTGTGAGAGCCAATGCTATTATAGTATTAGTATAACAATAATTAAGAGGCACATTTATATCTAGATATAAATGAGTTTGGGGTGCAAACAAATTTGTCCAGGGACATCTTCAGGTGTGGGTCAGGGAGGAATAGTAATGGGAGTTAAGATGGTAGTGGAAGAAAATTAGTTAGCATGGTGGAGATGGAAGGATTACATTGGAAAGTAGGAAGGCTGGGAGGAAATGAGGTAAGTGTAAGGAGAGGCTTAACTGGTTAACTGGTTTTGTGTGAGTGTAACTGGGTAAGGAATCAGATTTTAGTGTGAACTTGCTAGGGTAGTTCTACATCCGAAATGAGCAGTAGGTACTTCTGGTGCAGGTAGACCTTGGGTTAACAATGGTTTGTATGGGGGTTAAGGGAGTGCATTTTGTGTGTGTGTGTGTGTGTGTGTGTGTGTGTGTGTGTGTGTGTGTGTGTGTGTGTGTGTGTGTGTGTGTGTGTGTGTGTGTGTTTCTGGGGCATGAGGATATGGTCTCAGTTGTAGTATAATTGTGATAGCATGGTTGGATATTAGCTACAGTTAGGAGATGAAGGGAGCTTTTGGGTAGCTGGTCTGATAACCTCCTAAAGTTCTTCATCTGACTATAGTGGTAGCTGTTCGGTTCACTGAGTTATTTGAGGTATTTGCATTTCATTGCTGTAATGGAATTGTGTGGGAGTGTTCATGAATTTTGGGATATGGCAGTCCTTCTGCTTTCCCCTTTTTGTGAAAGGGTCCATGGGTTGTGTGTTGAGTGCAGGGAGCTGCATTCACTTTGTACCATGGCAGGTTTTTTGTTTTGGTCTTGCAAGTTCAGGGTTCCTTTTATTAGGATTGCGGTCTGGCAGGGTTAAGATGGTTGGTTCATAGATACATGCTACAGGGCTTGATTCTGACTTTTCTTTTTGCTGGAGTTGCCATTTTGTTTTTTCTTTTTATTTGATATTTGCTTCAGGATTATCTGTGGCAGCAAACATTTGTGGTTGTAGAGTAACAATGGTGGCTCCTCTCATGTGAAGTGTATATTTTCACAGGCTGAGATGTGAGGCCAGCAACGGTTGGGCTCTGTGCATGCATGTTAAGCATTAACTGCTGTGAGGGGGGAGGTTTGGGAGTCTGTTGGTGTCGTCCATAGTTTCCACAGTTTTGCTGAATCATACCTCATAACTGTACAGATTTTCACAGAACATCCAGATTTTGCTTTACATTTTTAGTCTGTTTCTCATAAAGTTATGGTTTTCTGACAAGTCATTAGCAAAACATTAAGGGTTGAATTAAAATAAATGACAGAAATTCAAGTTTTAGACCTTATACCCTTCAGAAATGTCATGCTAATGCAAAACCTGTTATTTTATCAATTTTCTAAGTTTATAAGAGCAATATTGAAAAAACTGTACCTACTGGTCCATATTCAGAATGTCCAGATTTTTGGCTTGCATTTTTGGTGTTTTCCTCATTGAGTTTGTGGTTTTCTGGTGGGTTGATGGGGTGATCTGAAGAGTGGAGTCACTAGCTGATGATGTGTGTTTCACTTTCAGACTTTGGATCCTTCAGAGAATGTGTTGAGAGAGATCTTATTATGCTGGCAATTTACTAAGTTTGTAGGAGTAATGTTTGGGATATGTTCCTATTTTGGGGCTTTTGTTCCCCCCATTTTGTCAGTCAGGTATGATCAAATGTGACAGACATGCAAGGACTAGAACTTGGCATGTTCCACCTATACAGAGAACAAAATGAACTTTCTTAACTGGATAGAATTAGTCATTTATGATTGTTTTATGCATAATATTTTTCATTGTAATTCTTGATTCAGTAACAACTTTTGGTTGATGCTTTGCTAAGAAGGATGTTGAGACATGTGCAGCTTTCACTCTGACCTTATTAGAAATCCTTTTCTTTTAGAACACTGGTTTGGTTAAGAATATGTTAGTATACTGTCATTGTATTTAAATAAGTTTATAGTTAAGAAATTGCTTGGTATGTATTTTAGGAATATGGCTTTTGTAATTTATTTTAAATTCTCTTTCTGTATTTACTTGCTACTTCATAATAATACATTATGACTATAACATTTATAAATTTAAATGAAATATGATGATTATAAAAATGATAAGGTGGAATGAGGGACACACGGATGCCTCTCAACTGTTCAGAATTTCATAAAAAGTCCAGATTTTGCTGCATATATTTTGGTTGGTTCTCATAAATTGTGGGCCGCTGCACTTCATGCACTTCAAAGTCTTCCATGAGAAGTGTTCTTATTTTGAGGGTAGCTTTATCCAGTTTTTTTTGCTTTAATAGGTCGAGAGCACACGGTCCATGTTAGGCTCTTTACAGGAGTCTATCCATTAGGCATACCTCTCAACGGTACAGGTTCATAGAATGTCAAGTGTTTGCTTTATACCTTGGTCTGCTCACATTTATTGTCATTTTTTTGGTGATAGACTGGCAAAGCACTGATGGAAAAGTGAGGTGTCACACCACACTTCTATCATGAAAGTCAAAGCTCAGTGGCACATTGAAGTGACTTAATGAGTCTAAGTGTAGAAATGGACAACACTGTTGTGTACTAATATTGATTTGCTTGTGTTACCCTGAAGTTAGCAGTGGGAGTGATAATATTTCTATTTGTTTGCTGTCATGTTAACATCCTTTTAATGTCTTTATGTGTATTTTAATGCACACTAGTTGTTATTTGATTGTATTCTTTTTATTCATGTAAATGCAGTGTTTTGAGCTTGTTTGCTATTAATTTATTGTTTTGCTAGCTAGCATATTTAATACATGAGTGTGTTTCAAATTTGTTTCACATGCTGATTTTTTTTAATACCTGAGCTTGTGGGAAGGTCACTGTTTTCTTAATCTTCTTGGGGCTGTTGCTTTTGCCTTTGCCTGTTAAGGAGATGTAGATCAAACTGCCACATTCCTTAAAGATAAGTTCATTGTAGAAATGTACATGTTCCCACATGAACAAGGCTTATACATACATACATACTATTTCCAGGTAAAAAATAAAACAGAATATTCAGAAACTTGCCTCATAACTTGACCAGCCCATAATTCATGGTTTTGAAGGGGTGGTGGTTCATTAAAGTCAGAAAAAATGACTGGCATTTGAGATGCAGGTATCATATCCTGCAAAAGTTATGGTACAGTAGAAGCTGTTGATGTATCAATAAGCTGAGTTTGTCACAGCAATATGTTCAGCTTTTCCTGTTTGTGGGTTATGGTCGCATTTGTACTCATGGCTTTGTTCATTTTCCTTATGGCTGGAACTGGGTGCTGAGGTTAAGGTCGTAAGTTTTAATTCACGGGGTACAGGATTTGGTCCTTCCATCAGTTGTTTTTCCTTTTGCAGATAGTGGAAATGCAGAGTTTTTTGCATCAGCCAGTGACCCGAAGGAAGAGGACTTGACAGGTGATGAATCTGGGTACGGTGCATGTTCTGTCAGCTGGAGCAGTGTGCAATGAGGTCATAGGTAACGATACATTGTTAGGTGCTCATTTAGGCATGTAAGATTTGGTGCAGTTTGGGAGTAGTGTGGGGACAGGTGAGGATGAGGTATGTCAGGGGCAGGGTGAAGCAGGTGCTTATATTTGATCATGGGGAGTTTGGGGTCATCCACAGGTAGGGTGGAGTCACAACAGCAAGAGGTTAGGTCGGACTTTGAGATCTACCCAGGTAATTGGTTAGCTAAGCTGGCACTGAGGCAAGAGGGGGTCTTTTGACCCTTCAACTATCATTTTAGTTAAAGGAAAGATCTGGAAGGGGGCGTATGTTGATGTTTTGCATTAATTGATGTGGACGGGGTTCAACATCTGCAGGAATCAGAAACTGCAAACAGTGAAGGCGTTGGTGTCTTTAGTGGTTTTGGGGGCAGAGGAGGATAGGTGAAATGTGGCCCAGGATATGGGACAGCTGGGGTTAAGCTTAATTTATTACATAGCAGTTTGGTTGGAGAAGGATTCTGCTTTGACCTCGACACTCTTGGCTTATTTTCTCATGATCTGTGAGGAACAGCCTCTGTGGGTGGGTAATGCTTGGTTGTGGTTATTTTGAGTGGAATTATGTAAATAATTTTATTTCATAGATGATGCAAAAGTCAGTATGCATCTTTAGCTGATGCAATGCAGGTCATTCTGGAGTTTAAGGACCCATAGTTGGTGAAGGTAAATATTTAATCTGTTTCTCATTTATTACCACTTTAGGAGGAAGAGTAGCCATGGTTGGGCATGGTAGTTGGGTTTAAGTTTTACTTTGACAAGGCTATGCTGATGGGATGCTCCATGGCCTGTGATACTTTGAGAGGTTTAGTACTGTTCTCCATTGGAGATGGCAGCAGCAGGTGGACAGTCAGAAGGTGGTACTTTATGTGGATGACTTTTTAAAAGAAGGTGCAGGGTGTGATGGAGCATTGGAATGTATGCAGGTCTTTTGGAGATGTCTGAAGAATGGCATGTTACATTGGTTAGGTAGAAGTTAAAAAGCCCCAAGCAAGGCATTGTTTGTATGGGGTTGCTAGTGGATGCAGGTCATGTTTGTTTTGTTTACCTGATGTGAAGGTAACACATTGAAATAAAATATTTGATTGGTGAAATCTAAGGACAAGGTGCAGATTAAGGATGTCCTGGAACTCTTTGGGATCCTGAATTTTGCATGTCAGACACTTCACCTGGGTCATTTCTTTTGTGGGTTTGTATCCTCTTTTGTTGAATGGGGTGAAAAGCAAACATCATTTGGTGAGGGTTAATAAGCTGGTGCATGCTGTTTTAACACTGTGGTTGTCTTTTTGGAGCAGTATAAAGGTATGGCTTTTGGCAGGCAAATTAAGTTGTTCAAGGGGATTTGTAATCATTTATAGATGTGGCAGCAAGTATTGCTATGGGGGCATATTTGGGAGGAATGGTTTATGCCTCACTGGCCGTCAAGATGGAAGAGTGATTGGAGGAGGGATGTTGCTTCTTTTGAGTTAGTTCCAATTTGGCTGGTGTTGAAGGTAAAGTGTTGCAGGGAAAAGGGTTACATTTTGTCCAGGCAAGTTGGCAGTGGTGTGAGCTGATGGCGTTGTCAGATGACACGTGGCAGGTTGGCCTGGAATAATTAGATACATTGTACAGGAATACTAGTCAGCTTTTAAAAGGAAGGAGTGTGGTAAGGCATTGCAAGATTTTAATAAAGTGTGTTGCAGCTGCCTAAGGAAAAAGGAGTTTGGTCGGCAGGATTGTGGTTGAAATATTTGTTTCAGGCTTGGAAATAAGGCAAGGCAGTTCAGTTAGTCAAGATGGACTTAGCTGTGATTAGTATACTTACACAGGTGGCAAAGCTACGGGACTTTACTAAATTTTTGTCTGAGGTTCATATTTTGAAGGGTTGGGGTAGGGTTAATTGTGTGAAGTTTAACAGATGGTGGAATGATAGGTTTTGTCCAGTGGGTTGAGTTAAGAGGTTGCAGAGGTCACAGGTTGGGAGTCAGCAGGACTTCATTTTGACCGACAGGGGACAAGGTGATGACATGCAATCAGTTTGTATATACGATGAGGAGAGCTCTTCAGTTTGTTGTTTTTTTAAGAAAGAGTTTTTTTCACTCATTCTTTGTGCATTGGAAGGGTATCAGATTTAAAGATGGAAGGCAGATCAATTGAAGTTCCTACAAGGGTGAGTTGCTGGTCATCAAATGCTCACTTGTTTTATTCTAGATAATTGGATATGGTTCTGGCTTAGTATTGAATTCATCTTTCTTCTACTAGGAAAGGAAATCTCAATTTGGTTATTCTTATATTCATTGGGTGGCAAAGGGGGCTGCAGCTAGGATGGATGGCATGCAATTGGGATGAATTGTTTCATGTGAGTCCTTGTGGAACATTGGGTGGGTAATGATCTGGGAATAGTACTGAAGATACAGTTGCTAGTTAAGGTCAGTGAGAATCTGTTATTTTAATTTGGTTATACCGGGGTATGTATATTGTGTGGTTGGAGACGGTATCATGGTTATTGGCTTTGAACAAGGTTAATCAGTTTGTTAATTTTAGGCTTGTTAGACAACTGGCGGCTCTAGGTATTTATATGATAGAGCATTGGAATGTTGAGGACAGGGATCCATCTTGGTTCAGAAGTGATGGAGTACACCTCAATGATTTTGCTTTGAACTTCTTTAATATCCACTTAGGTTTGTTTTTGGAGGGTGTGGTGAAGTTTTTGGAGTGATTGAGGGGGAATAGATTGTGGCAGGGTGGATGGCAGAGAAGAGGGGCAGGCTTGTCCCCCTTCTGTTCCCCTTCTGGTGTTGGATGTTTAACTCAATGAATTGGGGAATGAGAGTGAGTGATGGGACACTGCTTGATAAGTAAAAGCAAGAGAGCAAAGGTGAGGACACTGCTTATTTGGTTGCAGTGAGCATGGACATATTGCCCTAGTTAAAGGGGCTGGATGTTTAATTCATCAAGTTGGGAATGAATGTGAACAATTGGACACTGCTTGATAAGTAAAAGTAAGTGAGCAGAGGTGAGGATGCTGCTTATTTGGTTAGGGTAAGTGAGGTTAAGCTGCCCTAGTAAATGGTCATATGGATGTTCATGCTGTGATTAATAAACTAAAGTATTGTTCAATATAGTTATTTTTAAAGAAGTTTAATAAAGGTTTCAAATGTCATTTGGTGTGGTGTGTTTATTGAAGGGGACCAGGACAAATGAGGTTTGGGAACAAACAAATTTGTTAAGGGACATCTTCGGGTGTGGGTCAGGGAGGAATAGTGATGGGAGTTAAGATACTAGTAGAAGAAAGTGTGGTGGGATGGAAGGATTAAACTGGAAAATTAGGAGGGTTGGGAGCAAATGAGGCAAGTGTATGGAGTAGCTTAACTAGTTCTGTGTGAGTGTAACTTGGTAAGGAATCAGATTTTGGAGTGAACTTGCTAACTGCCATGCCTCCCTCTTTTAGGATTATTGAGGATCACATGGTTATTTTATGGGTTGGGTGTTTAGGTGAAGAAGAGTGGCAGGCTTGTCCCTCTTCTGCTCCCCCTCTGGTGTTTGATGTTTAATTCAATGAGATGAGGAATGAAAGTGAGTGATGGGATGCTGCTGATAAGTAAAAGTGAGGGAGCGGAGGTGAGGATGCAACTTATTTGGTTAGGGTGAGCGAGGTTATGCTACCCTTGTAAATGGTTACATAGATGTTCATGCTGTGATTAATAAATTAAAATCTTGTTCACTAAAGGTATGCTTATGGAAGTTTTATAAAGGTCATCAAATGTCATTTTGTGTAGTGTGTTTATTGACGGGGACCAGGACAAATAATATTAAGAATGTATCTGGAATGTGCAATGAGAGTAAGCTTAACATTAATGAAATATTTTTAATATCTGCTGGTATGTCTCTTTTACACACTATTTATTGCTATCCTTTTCTATTAATTTCTGATTGTATTACTGCTCTGTAACAACCACCAAAACAGCCCACTGTTCCAGACACAGTGGCTTGGACTGCTGTCCCTCCATAGGTGGCCATGGTGGTGCCACCACCAGCAGCAGAGGCTCCCAGCACTTCTGGGCCATTACCTGACATGATTATCTCCACAGCTCTTGTACTACCTGCACTATCTGCATCAGGTAGCTCTTCACCAAGGGCTAGTGTATTGAAAGCCACAGGGAGTAGTGTCAGTGGATATGTCAGTTATGTCATCTGACAGGAGCTGGCAGGGCTGGTACAGGAGTAATGCACATGAGTCTCTGTCTGAATCAGCTGTATGGAAAAAATGTGTGAGCTGTTTGAGGCAGATGACCATTCAAAGGGTGAGAAATAATCTCCCAATGTGTTCACACTGGAAGGGGATGTGCCTCTGAACACCCATTCCTATCACCCATCATGATATTCCCTCCTCTTATGTCCATCATCAGCCCTGTCTGTCATATCTTTACTGTCTGTGTGCCCCTGTTCCTTAACCTATAACACCATACATACCTACCAACCTCTAATATCCATAACTTCCTTCCCCAATTTTCCTTATTCTCCAACAAAAGTAAAAAAGGCAACTGTCCAACGAAAAACAAAAATTCCCATTCATACATAACTCTCCACTTTATCTCTGTATATGTATCATACAAATGATTTGGTTAAATTGGTCACACAACATTGATAATTTGTTGTCACACATCATTTATGATGTAAATATTCAAACATGTCTAAATTAGTTGTATATATACATTATTAGCTTGTGAAGAAGTAAATAGATATCTATCCCGCCTCCATCCTACTCTTTCCTGAATTACTCATCTAGTGTTCTTTTTTCTGCTTGCTCTTCATTTTCATCTCTGTCTTTCATCCTATTTCACACATGTAATCTGGTTAAAATATAGATGCACACACCACAAACATGGCCATAAATTGTTTATAAACAGAAATAATTGGCATCAAGCAGTAAGTCTACTGCTAGTTCTATTCTTTTGGAAAAGAAATAAAAAAATTCCTACGCATGCAGTAATACTTTGCCATCAGTTGCACAATTGAGCTTGGCTGCATTTTGCTTCAGTATGCAGGTCTAGCTGAATGAAAATAATGTCAGTCACCTTTGTTGCATGTACTTTTGGTGCATTGCTGTATGTCACTGAGGTTTGGACTGTCTTACATTTTCCTTTTCATTCTAAATCTGTGTGCCAAAGAATAGATATACATAAAACTATACTTACAGACTGATATGAATGACTGCAGTATTAACATCAGTTGCATTTATGCCTTGAGATTACTCTGCACT
Source organism: Protopterus annectens (assembly GCF_019279795.1). Lineage (NCBI taxonomy): Eukaryota > Metazoa > Chordata > Ceratodontiformes > Protopteridae > Protopterus > Protopterus annectens. Next base: position 346,074,567 of record NC_056745.1, on the reverse strand, counting down.
TTGCATATGCTTAACAGCTACTTGTTATTGATGAAAGCGTATACACACGACTTAATGGCAACAATCACTAATGCAATGATATTGAGGATATCACTCAAGGTCACATGGATTGTACTCCACTGTGTTACAGATGTCCCTGTCAACCACTACCATCCTGCTCAGTCTATATATCATCACTTGCGTGATGTCCAGTCTGAACACTTTTATCAACTCTGACTTGTCAGATACATGGCAGTACAAGTTCCTCTGTGACTTCGCCTGATAAAGCATTGACGTGGAACATGTCACTTATTCCATCATGACTTCCATTCCAGTAATGTGTACTTTGCATCTCTCTTGCAGACGTATATGTTGTTCTCTATGACAATTCATCTGAACTAACACATGTATCACTCCACACACTTGGATATAGAGTTTGTATAGTAAAACATATTACTCTTTCAATATTTACTGTTACATGTTGTGTGGCATCAAGCCACATCGTTACTCGTATTGAGGTAACAGTAAGTGACATTTCACATTGTGTGGCAAAAACTGATAAGAATTTGCCTGCAGCTGCATTAATATTCTGACCATCGAGTGAGTGACATCAGCCTCAATGACAGACAAAGTAATACTAACAGAAAAGTGCAGAAACAATAGTTATTATAACTGTAACAGCTTCCCTGGTTTAATGTACTCCTGATTTGATGTTCAGATTGTCAATATTGTATGTTGCAGCTTGTAATTCACCCATTCCTGGTGTTAGTCATCCATAATGTTTTTACATTCACTTCAAATGTTTGCTTTCTGACACTTATTGTATAACTTATTCTGTGGTGGTGGTGGTGGTGGTTGGTGCACAAGTCAAGAGATTATGAGTTAAACAGGCAAGTGTTTGAATCATTTGTCAGTTTTTTATAGTGTTTTCATACTCCCTTCAAATGTCTCTTTTCTGATGACTGTTGAAGAAATAGTTGTGTGTCATCTAATACACACATCATGAAAGTGTGAGTTAAGTAGGCTGAGGTTCAAATCCAGTCAAGTGTACATCACAGCAGTCTGTAAGTCAATTATTAGGCAAAACTGACTTAGTTTATATAGATGTGTTGTGAGATAAAGTCTACTTGGATGTGACAGTTTCACAGGTGGAGGGTTTGATCTCTTAAGTGCTGTATTCATCTTTAGCCATGGCCATATTCATTCACACACACACAGTTAATGACATTCCTCCAAATATACAATTTCTGACACGTAATGAATAATTTATTCTGTGACATCATTAGCTAGTGCACATCTCAAGAGACTATTAGTTAGGCAGACATAGTACAAATCTGTGATAATCTAACTTGTGATATACTAACAACATTATAATATGGTAATACTGCCATGTACGCAAAAAGCATGGTATGTTCATCTGACAGATTCCATGCCTCACTAAAAGTATGCATCGATTCATTCAGTGTATGGTGGATTTTACTACCCAACTGCATTATATCATTTTTCTCTGTACATTTAACATTCCCATCCTTATTTCTAACTTAACATGTCTATGTGTATTTACACCTCTTCAAAAAAACTTCTTTTGTTGTGCATTTTAGTCATATCCATGAATTTGCATTATCAATGTAAAATGTAATAAGGTCAAACCCAGATATGTGCCCTTTGTTTGCCTGATATCACTTGTCTGTTCCCTTGAGATGCATTTGACAACCACTTCTTTCCTGAGCACCTCTTTCTTAGCATATCATGCTAACCCCTATTTTGGTGAGTCTATCCTTGATCAAAGTCAGGGATTCTAACATAGGTATGTGCACTTTTATTACCTGATATCAAGTGTCCTGTAAAATAGACGTGTTATTCCAATCACCTTTACTTCCAGTGCTTCTGTAGCATGCCCTGCTACTACAGTGGTCTGGAAGATGTCAATGACATCAGCAGGGGTCAGTCACATCCCTAGGTTTCTCTGTTTTAATTGTCTCATCTGTTACTTTCTCCAGAGTGTTAGCTATCCTGTCATGACTATGTACAGTATGTGGTTTACATTGACATTCTTTTAATGTAATTTATTTATCTGGATGCTTATGGCAGTGTTGAGATGGCCAGGTGGGGTTATGTGTTCTTAATAGCTATTTAAGCAATCTGTTTAATCCTGCATGGATGTATAATGTGTTGCAGGGAACTTTCAACTTAACTGCTTCATGGCTGACCCTATTAAGATGTTTGTATGCTACATTATAGTGTGTGAGTTCTAGGTTTGCTTCCCTTTAGGTCAGTTATTTCCTGTGATACCGCAATCCACCTACATAAGTTCAGTATCCGAACTGCCTCATTGTAGCCTAGCTGTGATTGATTCTATAGCCATCTGGATACACAAAGCTGATGATGTATACTTTTTTGCACATGATCTGTTTCAGTGATAGTTACAGAATTGTACTGCATTTATTTGTTTGCTTGAATTGAATATTGCTAGTCTCTGCATTTTGTTAACAAAACTGTACTGCATTTATGTATTTGCTTGACTGAATTTTGTTGGTCTCTGTCTACATTTTGTTAACAAAAACTGTACTGCATTTATTTGCTTGATTGAATATTGCTGGTCTCTGAATTTTGTTAAAATTGTACTGCATTTATGTATTTGCTTGATTGAATATTGCTGGTCTCTGCATTTTGTTGACAAAATTGTACAGCAATTATTTGCTTGATTGCATATTGCTGGTCTCTGAATTTTGTTAAAATTGTACTGCATTTATTTATTTGCTTGATTGAATATTGCTGGTCTCTGTCTGCATTTTGTTAACAAAGCTGTACTGCATTTATTTATTTGCTTGATTGAATATTGCTGGTCTCTGTCTGCATTTTGTTAACAAAGCTGCACTGCATTTATTTATTTGCTTGATTGAATATTGCTGGTCTCTGTCTGCATTTTGTTAACAAAGCTGGAATGCATTTATTTATTTGCTTGACTGAATGTTGCTGGTCTCTGTCTACATTTTGTTAACAAAGCTATACTGCATTTATTTATTTGCTTGATTGAATACTGCTGATCTCTGTCTCCATTTTGTTAACAAAACTGTACTGCATTTATTTATTTGCTTGATTATTTCGGGTCTCAGCATTTTGTTAACAAAAATGTACTGCATTTATTTATTTGCTTCATGGAATATTGCTGGTCTCTGTCTTCATTTTGTTAACAAAACTGTACTGCATTTATGTATTTGCTTGATTGAATATTTCTGGTCTCTGCATTTTGTTAACAAAACTGTACTGCATTTATGTATTTGCTTCTGGAATATGCTGGTCTCAGTCTGCATTTTGTTCAGCTGGTTTCATAGTGGGGGTTGCTTTACAATCTGTGAAGCCACCCCATCCAAGGTATGAGCTACTGGTCAAACAACTTCTTGTGTTTATCTGATTGCTTGAGGGTCTAACTTTTGTTTTATACTACTGGTATAAAGAGTTACATTTCTGTGAGACTGAGTTCAGTATCAGAACTTCATCCTTGTAGCATGGCTGTGATTGATTCTATAGCCATCTGGATACACAACACTAATATAACTATATTTTTTGCACTTGATTTGTTTCAGTGATACTTGCAAGACTTCTTCTTCTTCTTTTGGCTTTTCCCAGTTACGAGTCGCCACTGTGGATCACCTGTCCATTCATGATTGGCAGTGGAGTTTTACGGTGTCATGTTGCCAGCCCGGCATCCAACCTTCCACAGAAGGCACACACACTCACACCTATGGCCAATTTAGAGTGTCCAATCCACCTACAGTATGTCTTTGGTATGAAACCGGAGCACCCAGAGGAAACCCACACAGCCACAGGGAGGACATGCAGACTCCGCACAGAAGGCACCCCATCATCGAACCGGAGAACCTCTTGCTGTGAGGTGACAACGCTAGCCACTGCACCACCGCAGCCACCCAGTGATACTTACAAGACTGTACTGCATGTATTTATTTATTTGCTTGACTGAATATTGCTGGACTCTGTCTGCATTTTGTTAACAAAACTGTACTGCATTTATGCATTTGCTTGATTGAATATTGCTGTCTCTGTCTGCATTTGTTTTTCTCACCCTCCAGCACAAGTGTTGTTGTATTCTTAAACTTGTTGACTTTGGAATTGCCTGCCCCTACTGTAAATTTGAGTTTGGATACTCCACCCAGTCCCATCTCATTTGTTCACGCTACTGAGTACAGTAAGATCATTTGGGAAGGATTACCTCCTTCCTTCTTTGATTTTGCACACTCCTCCCAGTCCCATCTCATCAGTTCATTCCACTGTGTGCAGAGGACATTTGGGAAGGCAAACCCCCTTAATTTCTTAATCTTGAATTATCCTCTGTTTTCTCCCTCTCCACTTAAAAATGCACTTTATTCAGCTACTTTTGCTGTAATTGTGTTCTTCCTACCTTATTACCTTATTTTGCTTTGTTGCTTGCTCTTAAGTATTCAAGTGCTTTTATTCAGCAGCATTTATTACTGCTTCTTAGTAGCCAGATTAAATTTGTCTGTTATTCTAAGCCTCTTAGTTTTGGTTTTAGCACCTGGGCTTCAGGCCAGTTATTTTACATTTTAGAAGATTTTTTTGTGGTCTACACACTTTTGGACAAACCCTTATTAAATCCCTCTCTCCATAAATCTGTCGAAGTCTTCAGAACAATACGTCTGGACAATTTTCATCAGTTTTCCTTGCAAGCCTGATTGACATGGGCATACTGAGACAGTGTAGCAACTGCCTCATGTTCAATGACAACTCCCTTCTCCTAGCACATAATTCCTCTACTTGAGAGAAATGACTCTACATCAGCAACATGGAATCTATGCTCTCTTGCACTACAGTCAATACTCTTGACAAAAAGTAGATTGCCAGCACAAACACCACACCACCCACTTCACATAGCCAAGCAAAACACACACACTCCTATTTAGAAGCCCTCAACAGAAACTTACCTAAACAGCAGAGACCTCCAAAACACACTCACAAACATTCCACAGACAGCATCAAATGCATCACAGACAGCAGACAACACACCATTGTCTCACAAACACAGCCCATAAGGCATAACAGTAAACCAACACAGCCCATAAGGCATAGCAATAAACCAAACATACTAGTCCTTGGTGACTCAGTTGTGAGACACACCAATGTCTCCCTCACCAGGCTTGACAAGGAGAAGGTCATGGTCAGTTGTCTGTCAGGTCCCAGAATCTGCCACATCACACATGCATTTAAGTCTCTTCACAACAGGTGCAAGTATGACTCTGTCATTGTCCATATTGTTGTGAATGACTTGAGACATTCCGCCCTGGACTATATGAAGAGAAATATGATTGAGCTCTCAGAGTATGTGTCCTAGGCAGATATGACCCTAGCCCTAAGCAACATCCTACCTTCACCAAGAATTATACCACAATACCAACAAAAAGTAATTGACTTCAACAATTGCCTTAGTTTCTGGTGTCATTACAAGGGGATCCAGTATCTGTCTGCCTTGCATGACATGTTTGACAGGCCTCAATGCTTTGTCAGAGATGGCCTCCACCTGTCACACCTGGGATTTGGAATTTCTGGCCAAGGCTCTTGTCTCATCCATCATGCCTGTTTTAGGCAATGTTCCAAAGACAAATCTTCCAAAATAAAAGATCTGTCAAAAAGCAAATTGAAGGTCATGCTGCTTAACACTATGAGCCTTAATCTGAAATTGCACTCACTGGATAATCTTCTCACACTGGAAGATTCCGACATCTGTGCAGTCATGGAAAATTTGGTTCAAGACTGCAAAGAGCACCCCTGCCTTACCAGGCTATACCTCATTCCACACATTCCAACTCCAAAATGAGGTCAGGAAGACTATTGGTGGTGGAGTCTCTATCTTCATTAAAGACAAGCACAACTCCAGACTGGTTTGCCAGCATGTCACACTAGAACTACTCCAGGTGCAACTGACACTTGGGAAGACACCCATCCAATTTATAGACAGCCATACACCCTCCCTCCATGACTCAGGACACCCACTCCTCCTACCTGGACCTACTTAACTCCATCAAGGTACCCCCTAACACCCTGATCCTTGGTGACTTCAACTACCCCACCATAGACTGGAAGATAGAGACTCCACCACCCTTAGTCCAAAGCCAACTTCATGCTACTCAAGTCAGAAGTGGCAAACTTCATGACACCTATGCAGGCGGGAACTGAAAGTTCAACTGATGAATCCTACACTAAGGCACTGTATGAGAACATCTACTCATGCATGAATCGTGCCGTCCCCAATAGAACAAAGACACTGTCCTCCAAAAAAGGAAGCCAATCTGGAGGTCCCTTGCCATAAACAAACTTTACAACAAAAGGAAGAAACTGTTGCAGAAAAGAGGAAAATCCCAGGATGCAAAACTCCTTACCAGCCTCAGTAAGAAGCTGAGATCCCTCATAAAATCCTCCAAAGCTAGTTACAAAAATAAAATTGCCAAAGATTCCAAAGACAACCACAATGCATTCTATAGCTATGTCAAGAATCTAAATGGCAATGCTCAGATCTGCTCTGAGCTACAACAGAATGGCATTAAATATACTGATCCCAAGGATATTGCCAATATCCTGGCAGATTGATTCAGTGCAAACTTCACACCCCTCTCACCCCATAAAGGGCCCATCTCAATTCCGAAAGATTGCCAAATTCTGGTAATAATGGCCACACAGGTAAAAAATGCACTCTCCAAAGATAAGAATGCAGCATCCATGGGACCAGATGACATCCCAGGCTGTGTACTACATGAACTACAAAACAAACTGGCACCTCACCTAAGTGTCATGTTTAATCATAGCCTCATCTCAGGCTTCGTTCCCACTGAGTGCAGCACAGCTACAGTTATCCCACTCCACAAGGGGGGATCCAACTTGGATCCAGGGAACTACCACCCCGTCAGTCTAACAAGCCTGATCTACAAAGTCATGGAACATATTATCATGGAACTTATAAACAAAGACATTGGCAACCTTCAGACACTGGACCCCCATGCAGCTTGGGTTTGGGAAGGGCCGATCTTGTCTCCTGAACCTGATTGACTTCTTGGAATCAGTCTCCAGAGCCGTAGACAAGGGTAAGGTGATCCACACAGCCTATCTGGACCTCACCAAGGCCTTTGACACCATCACCCACTCTGGAATCATAGATAAACTTACTAAGCTGAGCATTAATCCCTACATCACTCAATGGGTTGCCAACTGGCTTACTGACAGAACCCACACTGTAAAAGTAGCCGACTCCAAATCCAGCTCCAGACAAGTGATAAGTGGAGTACCTCAGGGTTCAGTCCTGGGACCACTCTTGTTTGGCATCTACTTCTCTGAAGTAAAGGCCAACACTAAGGGACTCTGGCTAACAACGTTCGCAGATGACTGCAAACTGGGAGCCATTACTGAATCCCCAAATGATGTGGATATTCTACAAAATGGCCTTACAGAAACAGATGCTTGGTGCCATAGCCATAGGCTCAAGCTCAATGCCAAGAAATGTATAGTTATCCCCTTTGGGAAAAAACATGTACCTATGAATTACCACATAGGTGGCAGCACACTAAACATCACAAGTGTGATAAGAGACTTAGGGACACAGGTGGACAGTGGTCTCACCTTCGATAACCACATCGCCACAACAGTCAGGAAATCCTTCCATGTGGCACACCTCATCACTAAGAGCTTTTCATCCAGAAAAAAGGAGGTCATTGTCCCACTGTACTCATCCCTCATTAGACCCATTATAGAATACAACACCCATTTGGTATGTACCTCTCAAGACATCTGCAACAACTGGAAAAGCCACAGAAATACCTCACTAAAAGAATCACAGGCCTAAAGCAGATGCCCTATGCTGACCATCTAAAAAAACTCCACCTATATTCTGTCGCATATCGTTTACTCGATCTCTGTTTAACATACAAGGCCATGTCAAACCCAGAGCTGTTGGACATGCTACATCTAAAAAAAATCCCAATCCCTCAAAGACACATGCTCCAGGGATCTAAACCTTGTCATCACAATGAACGAAACATGCTGGATGGATAGGTTCCTGACCCAGAGACTCCCCAGACTCTGGAATAGACTGCCCATACATGTCAAGCAGAGTGCCCATTTCAAAAGGAACCTTGATGATTGGATGGGAGATAGGAAATTCACCTCGGGGATCATGTCAGTTGCCCTGCTAGACAGGGGTCCAGTGAAGTAAATAATGTGGGAAGAAATAGCCAGGGAATTGTTATGGCTAGGCTTGTATAGGCCCTAGGGCTGATAGCCCAGTACCAACCTATGAACCTATGAACCTATGAAATATTCCTGCACTAATGCACTCACCCAACAATTCCTTGACTTCATCAGTTCTAATGCACTAGACCAGCTCGTCTCATACTCCACAAGGGGAGATAACATTCTGGACTTGGTTCTTACCAGCATAGGTGATCGCTGCACCACTCCCATAATAAGTTCTTCTCTGGTGAGATCAGATCATTGGGCTGTCTCATTCAAAGTTTCTATCCCCCACCCCCAACTGTAACCAGGCTAAAAAAAATTCTCAAAAGCTGACTACAATCTCCTACGGAAGGGTATCAGTAGCTTCATACATCCAGCCTCCTCAAAGAATGCAGACAACTATGCTGAACAGTATGCCAATGCAGTATATAAGCACCTATACAACTGCATAGGCTCAGCCACACCCAACAAAACTAAAACCTGCTCTTCAAGGAAACACAAACCTATCTGTTGGACATACTCTATCAAAAGGCATTACAACTAAAGGAAGAAACTGTTGTCCAAGGGTAAAAAGGCAGAAATTTCCAATTGGGAAAACTCCCTCCTTAGCCTCAACTAGCAAATTAGATCACTAGTGAAAACTTCCAAAGCTAATTATGAATGAGAACTAGCCTCCAAAACAAAGGGAAACCACAAAACCTTCTTCAGTTACATGAGGAACCTCCAAGACAAATCCCAGGTTTGTTCAGAATTAGTACTTAACGGTACCACTTACAATGATCCTGTTGACTTAGTCAACCTGCTAGCAGATAGGTTCAGCTCAAACTTCACTCCCCTGTTCCCCCACAAAGGCCCATTCAACATCCTCAGTACTTGCCCAGCACCACACATCTCCATAGATCAAATGTTAAAAGCCATATCCAATGCAAAGAACACAACTTCCAAGGGACCTGATAGTATCCCAGTCTGTATTCAGCACCATCTCCAGCAAGAGCTAGCGTCATCATTAAGCACCCTATTCAACCACAGCCTAAGTACAGGCTTCATTCCAGCAGAGTGGGGAACTGCCCCTGCCATCCCCTTGCACAAAGATGGTGCCACTACTGACCCTAGAAACTATGACCCCATTAGCTTGACAAGTCTGATCTGTAAAGTCATTGAGTGCATTATTATGATCCTCATAAACAAGGACATAGGCAACCTCCAAGCACTTGATCCCACCCAGTTCAGATTCGTCAGGGGCAGATCTTGCCTGTTGAACCTGGTTGACTTTTTGAGACTGTCACCAAGGCCTTGGATGAGTTGAAAGTCAGTACATAAAGCTTACCTTGACTTGGCTAAAGCCTTTGATACAATCCCTCCCTCAGGCATCATTGAAAAGCTAACACAACTTGGCGTAAATCCCTCTCTCATCAGGTGAGTAGCCAACTGGCTCACCAATAGGACCCACAAGGTCAACCCAGGTGCCTTCATCTCTGACAGCAGACATGTCACTAGTGGTGTTCCCCAGGGATCTGTCCTGGGACTCCTACTGTTTGGCATCTACTTCTTGGAGGTCCAGGCAAAGACAAAAGGCCTATGGCTGACCAAGTTTGAGGATGACTGTAAGTTGGGTGCTGTCACTGACTCCCCAAATAATGTAACATAATGCAAGTGGGTCTCACAGCAACATATGACTGGTGCCAAAGACATGGCCTTAAGTTAAATGTGAAAAAAAATGTATTATCATATCATTTGGCAAAAACACGTCCCGTAATTATTACCACATCAGTGGCAACCCCCTAAGCACACAACCTGTGGTGAGAGACCTGGGTACACAGGTTGACAGCAATCTCAAATTCAACCATCATGTAGTAGCAGTGGTCAGAAAAGCCTATTACTTGGTTCATCTCATAAGTAAAGGGATTGCATCCAGACAAAATGAGGTTGTTACCTCTCTGTACTCCTCTCTCATTAGGCCAATAATTGAATACAATTCCCCGTTTGGTATGTACCTGTTCAAACACTTGCACCAGCTGGAAAGGCCAGAGAAATACTTCACAAAGAGACTCTATGGCCTCCAACACCTGTCCTATGTGGACAGGTTCAAATCACTATCACTCTTCTTGGTATCTTACAGATTGCTTAGAGTTGATCTGTGTCTCACCTACAAGGCAATCTCAGACCCTGCCCTACTAGAGATGCTGCATATCCATAAGTCTAACTCCTTCCGCATTGCCCACTTGAAAGGCCTAAATCTAATATGTTACATTAACAAAACCTGCTGGGTTGACAGGTTTGTCTCCCCGAGGCTGCTCCGTCTCTGGAATAGACTTCCCATACACGACAAACAGAGTATGTCGCTGACCTTCTTGAAGCAAAACCTTGATGAGTGGATGGGAAGCCACAGATTTGTCCCAAAGGTTCTACCTGTGTCCATCACTGGCAGGGGTGACAGGTGCTGACTGAGGTTTCTTTTTTGGGGATAAACTCTTGGCTAGGCTTGTAAGGGTCCCTGGCCCATTAGCCTAGTAACCTCCTATGATCCTATGATCCTGCAAGTGAAACATTTCTTAGGTATGTGTCTTGATGGCTCATTATACTATGATATCTGCTGTGTCTCACATTAACATTAAAACATGGATATGCTGTAATGTGGACTGGAATGCTGCACTGACCCACTTAGAGACAAACATTTTCCATGTTTAACCTACCATCATGATATAGTAGAGGTGCATGGCTAACTCTGTATGTATGCATTGATGCATCACATTACTGGTTTACTTTTATATCCCACATATCCCATGTATATTCTCACCTGTCCATTATTTCACAACTTGTCCACATTTTTTTGCTTCATGGTTATGGTTAGTTCCTCATAACATTTGTGTTTTTTTGGCATATCCTTGAGGATTGCAGTCACTAAAATAATGACATCTGTTTCAGTGTCAGATGTCATGCCTTTCAGAAAATACATGCTAATGCAGCAAATGCTGTTCTATCTCCTATCACAATGTATAAGATTAATATTTACATATGTCTCTAATATTGTGGCTTTGTCTCCATATTGCAAAGGGTCTGTTTTCAATAATGGATTTGCAGTTTTGTGTAATGTTTTAATATCAAAGGAATTCATTGTTGATGAGGTTATCTTAGCCCAGTAGAATCTTTCATTTTCTATCTCTTGATGCCAGGAAGTGTTTCCCAAGTTATTTATTATTAGGGAAAAGGGTAAAGCCTGTGGAACTGGGATTCTTGAGCATGGTGTCCAGGATAGGTCATATAATTTCAACCAGTAGTTTCACTTTGTACCCACTGACCAAGAATGTGTCTTTCATTCAGGGGATGATAAGAACAGAGCATGTTAGTTCAGATATGATGATGGTAATTCTGAGAGCTTGTGTCAGATTTATGAGAATGTATCTTGAATATGTGATGGATTCAAGAAGAAAACTATTGATTCTTATGGGTTTGATAAAAGTTTACAGAAAATAAAATTTGCCTTGGGGCATATATTTGGATTCTGTATAACTCTGAGCCAGCCTAAGGTATAAGGGGGTCCCCAGATGGCTGAGAATTTTTACTAGATTAACGTGGAAAGATGTGGATGCAAGCTTGCTTTCAATATAGGACAAGATAAATGAAGTTGCTAAAAACGCATCCACATCCACCCCCACACACAAAAAAAATATGTCCACTCTAAAATCTGTCAGCATTTTCATCATCCAAATTATGGCTTCATCAGACAGTTTTGAAGAACAGAACAGACCTTTAGTAGAATGTATATATTTCAAATGTGAATTGCATTAAAATTTATTTAAAAACCCATCTGAGTTTGTGAGCAGTAATAAATGGAAGGATGATGTTAAGGAATTTGTACTACAGAAGCATTGAGGGTGACAATTACAGATATCTTGTTATATAGGTCTAAAACAAGACTGACCTGGACATGGAGACACTTTGTTCTAGGTTGTTTGCTAATAAAAGAAGAAAGAGATGGAAAAGAGAAGCAACCATCATAGGTGATGCTGTCATATGAAATAATTTAGGGAGGTGTATTACAGACTGAAATTTTCAAAATGTATTGTGTAGAATGGGTACAGAGACATACATGGTAGGTCTGAACTCACCATGGGCCCTTGAACATAACCTGAATTCCATTGCAGAGAAGACAAAGGAATTGAACGAGATGTAGTTCCATGAAACTGTTATCACAATCATGCAGTAATATTCATGAATGGTGTGTTATTTGGATTTGGCCGTAATCGTGGTGTAATGATAACTAGATGTGTACATAAGGCACTGTAGACTAGAAATAAGTATAGTCATATAGTTTACAGTACTGCAGTACATTATGGCAATGGAAACATGGATGATGGAGTGTGAGTTGAAGCACATGTCTCGTACACACCTTGAGGAGAGGGTTGAGGATGATTTAGGACACTGGTGATTATGTGAAAGAGAACACATGGTCTGGAAATATTAAGGTGTAATAGTTTGATCAATGATTTGAGGAAGAAGAAAACAGAATATCAGGTTAAAAAATGTGGTAATTTAAAAAAGTGAGACTACACAATAATGCAAAAGTTAAGGCACCTATGAGAAAAATAAGGATATGACGTTAGGGTGACACTGTAGAAAGAGGCCAGTAAGAAAGGTATACAAATGGGTTGATATTAGGAAGCAGGGAAGAAGAAATGGGGTTTCCCGTAAGGCTTAGATGTTGAAGACAAACCTTTTTAAGTATACAGAAATGAAGAGGTGGGGAGGAATGCATGCAGAATGGCCATGCACCCATGGAATGACGATCACTAGCAGGTATGAAAAAGTGCTTTTGTTTAAGGTATTTACCATAAGAGTAGATGCTCTCAAAGGTCAATGAAGCAGTAGCCATAACCCTATGGGATGCATCCTGTGATGAATCTGAAGTATGGCTCATTTACAAAGTTTTGGGTTGCTTACTTGCACACTGTACATCCAGCCTTAGCACAAGGGTAAAAGTTGGTATAAGACTGGCATATTGGTGCAAAAAACTCTGAGCTTTCTTTCCCCAACAGGAGGCTGAAGCCTGAAGCTCCATAATAATGAGAGGAAAAAAAGTAAATATTATCATGTCAGGAGGCAAAGGTAAAGTAGGGTGTATGAAAAGAGCAGGAAGAAAAGGGGGGAGAGGGAATCTGCTAACATTGTAACAGTGATCTATTCAAACATCAACCACTATGGTAAGTTAACATACATGACTGTACTATGTAACCCAGCTCTAGCTTTGGAGACTGAATTAAGTTTGCAGTGCAAAGTAAAGGTGTGCACAGAAGACCAGGTGGCCACCTTTATGATAGATGTCGTAGAGTCCAACCCTTTCCAAAAAGCCTCATAATTAGCCACAGCTCTAAAAAATAGAGCTCATACTTTCTAAGGTGAGCTTTTCTGTGGTGTGTGTAACAAAATTTGATAGTCTGAGACAGCTATCTAGAAATGGTTTGTTTAGAAACTGTCTGCCCTGTTGCTCAGACTTTCTGAAATCCTTTGTCTTGCCCAGGTAAAGCCTCAGTTGTTTGTAGACATCTAAGATATACAGAATACTTTCTTCTCTGTTTGTGGAGTCAGGATAAAACACAGGGAGATGAATGATCTGGTTCAAAGTAAATTCAGTGAAAACATTTGACATAAAGGAAAGGTTGGTTCTCTCACCCTGTCCTTGTGGAAAATCAAGAATGGATGCATAGCCATTAGATGGTCCAATATGCAAAACCCCTTTCAAAAATTGTTTAATGTCAGAGAAAAAATTGAGTTTCAAAAGCAGAAAAGCAGAGATGGTCAAAAGACAGAAAGATGAATCTTTATAGAAATATACCTTAGGCCAGAATTGAGCAATTCATACAGATAATGAAGAACCAGAGAAGCCCCCACTTAAGATGAGTCTTGTTCTGTTTTAATAGAACTAGCTAGAACATCTTTTCCATTCTACTAACTATAATTTCCTAATATCAAGCTTTCTAGCCTCCTTTAATACTTGCTGCATATCCTAAAAAATGTGCCTAAACGAGATTAAATTATGATTATAAAGTAGCAGAAAGTATTATGAGAACTAAGCCAAAATGATAATAGCGAAAGGATATTCTGCCTATAGAGATGACTTCAATTACGGGTACAGACAATTGGCAAGAGGGAACTGGAAGTTGCTGGAGAAAACTGGCAAAGAAACCAAGCTAGTGGGAGCAAATAATTAGAGAGGGAAAGGTAATAAAATGGGAAGAGGCCAAGAATACATTTCTACTGCAAGCTAGAGACTGCCTTCCCTATCAAGGATTGATAGAGTATAGGCAAAGAGAAAGAAATAGGAGAATCTTAAGTGAAAGACTAACACTGCTAGAGTCTTTATTTGTATCTAGAACAGAAACTGCTATTAGAAAAGGGATAATTGGAAGGGCTTATAAGATATTGCATAATGACTATAGGAATCAATCAGAGGAGGTTATAAAGGATTGGGAAGAGATACTGGGTAAGCAAGTCACAAAGAAATAATAGAAGGATATACAAATGGCTCTGAAAAATGCAACAAAATCTAGAAGATTTGGGATTTTTGCTTGGAAATGTTTGTATAAGTATTTTACACCCCAAGCAAACTCCAAAGAATTTCTCCACAGGTAGATTGCAAATAATGGAGGAGGGCAGACTTTAAAATTTGCCTACAGTCTACTCTATTCGAAATACTGGGTTAGCAAATTGGTGCAACTAAGGAAATGATTTTTTGAGCTGTGATACAGGATCTTAATCGCCTAGACATTTCAAGGCCTTGTTAAGTTTAATTCTGGTGGTTGCCAAAAAGCAATTACTAGAAAATGGAAATTAAAGTCTAAACCAATTGCATTTGAAGTAGTAAATATAGTAACAGGAATAAAAGGACTGGAGGTGGCATATTTAGAAAAGCATAGGAAAAACATGGGAATTGTGGGAACAATACATGCAGAATAATGTTCTGGAGGAGGAATGAGGTTTAAGGGAAGACATGAATTGAGTGAGTTATGCAATATTTGATTGACAATACCTTTACAGAAGACTATATTTGATGTATAATGTTAGTAACTGAGAATATGTCAATATGGTTTGTTTTCATTTACATAAATATATTACTGTCCATATCATGTGACAATTCAATAAAGATACTCTTTGTTTTTTTAAATTCTAGCATTCAAACTATTAACAGGAGATTTTAAATACAGGGTGGATTAAGGATCCCTTATTCTGTGTGAGAAGATGCTCTTTTTGAGGAAGTTTTTTGGTAATGGCCCTTGACCAGATGCATAAAAAGGGAGAGCCAGTGATGCTTGGGCCAAAAGGGAATTGCCAGAAGTATCTCTGACAAGCCTATTTTGATCTTCAGAAGAGCTTTGAGTATCAGAGGAAGGAGGGGTACATAAAAGAACATTCTTGTCTATAGAAAAGAAAATGCATCTGTTTTCCAGGTCTTTTTGCAAAGTGTCCATTAACAAAAATGGTGTAGTTCTCTGGTGGAGAAGGTGACAAACAGATCTACATGGTGATTTTGCCACAGACTTGACATTGTTCTTGAATACCACTGGTATAGCATCCACATATAAGGATCAATCTTGGATCTGCTCAATGTGTCTGATATTGTGTTCTGCTCTGCTGGAATGTATGAAGCTTGAAGATTAAGGGGACGTTTTGTATTACCAGTTCTTTGGCAATAGTGGTTATTCTGCACAGAGGATAAGGCTTTGCTCTCCCTTCTTTGCCTATATGCCATATCACTGTAGCATTATCTGCTATGGCTAACAATGGTCCAGAAATCCACAGCTGACTTAAAGCTTTGATAGTTTTTATCTAAGCCATCATTCGAGATATTTTACATGTTTGTCCTTAAAATGAGTCCACCACCTGCCCTGAATCTTGACGCACTGGGACAAAGTCCACATGCAAAGTATAAAGCATCTATTGTGGCTGACTGAGTAGGAAGAGGGGAGAAAATGGGACACCTGGATTTATCAAGACTTGAATGGCCTGCCATAGTAATTCCTTCCTGATGAGGTTCAGCACCAAAACCTGATAAGACAAGAGATGAAGATGTTAAATCTAAACTGATTGGAGACAGCACTGGATTTTCTTCATGCATAGTCTGGCAAAAGGAACCATTAGATAGAGGAAGCTAGAAAACCCAGAATTTTTACAAACTCTTTTGCAGTGAAAATGCTCCGATGGGCCATATTGTGAAAGTTAATGTGATAAGATCACACTTAATCTTGAGGGAGATAAGCAGTGCAAAGGGAGTTATATAGTAGGCACCCAAGAAAAAATAACTTGTGAGAGGAGTTTAAACAAGATTTTTTCTGACTTAGCTTGAACTCAAGACTGCTGAACAGATTTATGGTGAACTGAATAGAGGCTAAAGTGTCAAGGACTGATGGAGAACTAATATGGAAATAATCGATGCCCCAAAGCTGCAAATTGCTTTGACTGAGGTTTAACACTTCATGAAAACTCTTGCAGCAGTGCAAAGACCAAAAGTCAGAATGTAAACTGAATGTGTAATATAAAACAAAGAATCTTAGGAAACTTCTGTGCACTTTGTGGATTGGGATACACAATAGGGCATAGTTTAAGTCCAAGGTTGCTAGAAATGTTTTGGGAAACAAAAGGCAATAAAATAGTTTGCAAAGTGGGAACCTTGAACTTTGGGACCATTGCCATTTTTTTATTTTATTGCTGTCTAGCTGAATTTTGCTGGGGAGCTTTTAAAGGACTTTCAAAACAAAATGGACAGATGAAGATGGATAATTCCTATGGTATCTAGCAATAGGCGACAAAAAGATTTGCATCATCTTACCCCTTTCCTCCAGCTTCTTCAAGAATTACCAAACAAAAGGTCTCTATGCAAACTGTGCTTTAACATCATAAGGGAAATACTATAATCTTATCCATGCATTTTTACTCATTACAGAACCAGTAGAGGCAGCCCTGGATTCAGTGAGTGCTACTTCATAAGCACACTTAATAGCATACAAAGTGATCTGTAAAGCAGAGTTTAACATTTCTAACAGGAAAAAATTAGGGTCAAAGTTAGGAAGTGAAGATAAAGTTTGTTGCAGATTAACAAAAATAGATAAAAGATATATGCATCTTGCAATTAATAGCTCTAAAAGCCATTGTGGAGAATGTATAGACCGTCATTTCCAAATCTATCATAAAGAAAAACTATCTTTGCCATTAGGACAGGGTTAGAAGCTCTGTCCCCATCCACAGAAATAATAGCAGGGTCAGCAACAGGATTTCTGTAAAGGAGTTTAAGTGTGTTAGGAACCCTGTAAAATCTATCAGGTTTGTTAGGGGAGAGGGTTAGGAATTAGAGGAAGCAGAAGCAGAAGAAAATGCATAATCTAAGGCCACAACAACTGGGTGAAGGTCTACTAGTTCAGGGGTGTCCATATCCAGTATTTCACAATATCTCTTCCTGAAATTATGACACTTCCTATTTTCATTTAAAATATTCCTTCATTTGGGAAATTGTATCTCAAAAAGAAGTTTCCTCATTGGGAGAGTCTGAGGAGGTGAGCATTTTCTAATTAAGACTCAGAAAGATAAATGAGAGGAGAGGTCCGAGCCCTCAATACTGGATTCAGAAAGGACCTCTTCATCTGAGGAAGAGGAGGATGTCTTTCAGTTAGATGTTAAAACTGTAAGCAAAACCTGAACATGCTGTTTTACCTTGAACAAGCCAGTGTCAAAATTATATCAGTGTTCTTGAGAAGTTTTCAGGGTAGATTGGGTACAGGGAGGTAACAAATGTTTAGTCTTTTGAGACCATGTTTTAGGAATCTCTAGCTTAAATGTGCTAGGAGGGTCAACCAAATGCAAGACTGCCATCAAAGATCCAATGACTTCCTCCCTCACCATAAGAGATTATGATCCTAGGTTCTACCTTCTCAGCTGAGTACTGACTTATGGTCATAATGAAGGTGCTTACATCCTGAGCTATATTGACCTCATGAGGGGATGTGCTAGATAACTAGGAAAATGGACTGATGGGCTGAAGGCTAAGAAAACATTTTAGTGGAGATGTCAGAGACAGACACAGAATAAAAGATAAAGTCCAGTATTCTTTGTACACCCCCTTCAATGGCATTTTATTTTTCTTTAAGATTCAGTTACCATAGTTTCATAACCCAGCTGTTTAAGTTGCTTATTCTCCAGAAATGGTTTTAAAGATTTTTGCCTACTGCTTAAAGTTTTGGGAGTAAACAAAAGGCAAATCTAACAGGACCTTGCATCATGATGATCCACCTAAACATAAAGCACATGAGGAACGTGTATCTGTCTAACTCTCAAACATTTATTCCACCTTACAGACACAATCTAATATAAACAAACCCTTCATCAGAAAAAGGAATGTTCCCCAATAGGGATACTTATCTACTTTAACGTGGCACACCTCATCATAAAAGGTTTCTCATCCAGGAAAAAAAGAGGTCATTGTTCCCCTCTACTCATCACTCATTAGACCCATTATAGAGTACAATGCCCCTTTTGGTATGTACCTCACAAGACATCTACAACAACTGGAAAGGCTGCAGAAATACCTCACAAAGAGGATTACCTGCCTCAAACAGATGCCCTACGCAGACCGTCTCAAAAAACACCAGCTTTACTCTGTCGCATATCGCCTACTCAGAGGTGATCTCTGCCTAACATGCAAAGCTATGTCAAACCCAGAGCTGTTGGACATGCTCCACTTAAAGAAATCCCAATCCCTCTGAGCTACACACTCTAGGGACCTAAACCTTGTCACCACAACAAGCAGAACATGCCAGAGGGATAGATTCCTGTCCCAGAGACTTCCCATACTCTGGAATAAACTACCTATCTATATCAATCAAAGCTCCTCATTAGCACTCTTCAAGAAAAATCTTGATGACTGGATGGGAAATAAGAAATTCACCCCGGGATCACTTCTGTGGCTCTGCTCGACAGTGGCACAGGAAAATAATTTTTTGGGGTTGCAAAAGCCAGGGTACCTTTTTGGCTGGGCTTGTATAGGCCCTAGGGCCGATAGCCTAGTACCTACCTATGAACCTATGAACCTATGAACCCAATATTCTAGCTTAAGCTGACCACCAAACTCATAAGCCTGAGCTGACAAGCAGCCTGCTAAATGTATTTGAGGCAAGACAGTTATGAATTGTTTCATGCCCGCGCAACATTTTTACACCAGCATATTCTTTTATACTAAGGGCAGACATGTGGTGGGAAATGAAGGAGCCCATATCTTTGTAGAAAATTCAGATACCTAATCCTTGGCAAGACACATCACATAGAGTTATGGCTATTGCAAAAGTGATTTAATGAAGACTATTGAATGATATGCATGCATTTTACATCTCTTTTCAGAAAAAGACATACCATGTGATGTTTCAAATGTCTTGAGGGTTGTAGAGAGGTTGTGTTGTAAAATGGAGACATATAGACCTTTAGATGAGATCTTAAACTACAGCCTTATCTGTTTTAGTTGATGGTAGCTTAGGTAGATGTAAAAGATCCCATATCACCTACTGAAAAGTGTAAAGAATTTTCCCAGTCTCCCAGCTGTTAAACAGTGGGATAGCATAAACATACATACTCCCAATGTTGTGTGATCTCAGAGGTGGTATATTTACAGATGTGGAGGTGTGCTTCATACAAAAGCACTGCTTTTATAATTTCAGTTGAAGTTGATTATATGCACAGCTGACTTTTATTGGAATTACTTATAATTTATTATTTATTTATTCATTCTAATGAAGGTTTTGATAATGTTTATCTATACACCTTGAGAGAAAATGAGGTCTTACTGCGTTGCCATGCTTGCAGTGAACAGAAGTATTGACAAATCTATATCACAGACAATATGGAAACAAAGTAGAATGCAGACAAATCCCATGCTGGAGACTTTCAACCTATTATTGTCTAATACAGAGGTGATTACTCTGTATTTTACCTGCACATCAGACAGGTTTGTAGGAAGCCATCATGAAAAATAGGACTTTCATACCACAGTAGTGGTCATCATGAAGAAAGTTCTGGGAGATGGAGACAGAGGTTTTTCTCAAGGGCTAATACTTCACAGGACTGATTACAACAGTGGTTCAAGACAAGAAGGGTCTGTTAATCAATCCTGAAAGCATTTTGAGTAGACTACAGGTGAACCTCACTGGCCATTACTTACAGACACTGACACCATCACATTTCTCCTATTAGCACACACACACACACACACACGCACACACACACACACACACACACACACACACACACACACACACACACACACACACACACACACACACACACACACACACACACACACACACACACACGGCTGCACCCTCAGTTTAAATTCTCCAAGTATTAGAATTCATAAAATTAGTATTGTTTCAGTCTTTGATGATAGCCAAGAGTGATCTTCTCAGCACCCACTTTCTGCCCAGAATTACCTCTTTGATATGGGGTTACATTTACTGGTAGCATATCTAAGTATGACTGTAAACTCTTTTTTATTAGACCTATTGTTCCTACTACTATTGGAAATGTCTGGTATCTTGCTTCCACATTGCCTTGAATTCTGCTTGCAAATTCTGATATTTTATGACTTTGTCTCTCTCTGTACATAAGACACTGTAATAACAGGATGTAGCAATTTCAATGATCAATGCTACTTTTGTCTTTTTTCATTGACTAATAAATCTGGTTTTCTTGCATCCA
This sequence comes from Protopterus annectens, assembly GCF_019279795.1. Lineage (NCBI taxonomy): Eukaryota > Metazoa > Chordata > Ceratodontiformes > Protopteridae > Protopterus > Protopterus annectens. Next base: position 346,053,600 of record NC_056745.1, on the reverse strand, counting down.
TTTTTTGATCTGTTGGTAATGGGTCATCCCATGTGATATACACTTTCTCATTTTCTATAAGGCTTTGTGGTCCATGTTTCCAATGCTTTCAGTTACTTCTATATTGCAGTGTTTGCACAATTCCTAATGTAACACTCTTGAACATTATTGTGAATTTCAGTATATAGGCCATCTTTCATTTGTGTATCAGAGGCAGCAAAAAGCTGTATGACTATATGGAGGCCTTTTTTTTACAGAAACTGCATTTGCTTTTCTCCCAACTTCTCAATGGATTTTGTAAACCAACATGTATTTAGTCCACAGTCCTGGGCTACTATTATTAATTTTTCATCTTTTGGTTTCAGTTCATCTCCCCTTAAACAATTCTGCATCAAATCTTCATCAGCATGAGGTTGTTCAAAGATTTTTTGTACTTGCCAGTATATTTATGGATTATCCACTTTTGTCTCATCTTTTTTTCTCCTCATATTCCTTCTTTTCTTTTTATGCACATTCAGTTGTTATCTGAAATTTGTTCACTTCTGTTTTGATTTCCATTCCTGCTTGACACCAAAATGTTTCTGATAAACTAAACAAAGATATCATCTTACTTATTCTCCTTATATTTTAACATTTTCACTGAGTTTGGTTCTTATGAGGACAACAGATATGTGTGCAGTCCTGTGATTGCAGATCTATATATGTAATCAGTTTCGAGGAGGCCCTGATTTTCATATATCCAAAACTTTTTGGGAGCAGTCGATCACACTCCAAAACTGTAAGCAAGAACAGGAAGAGGAAATTGATTTATAGCTTGGACCTTATTCCTAGATGTCAAGACAGTTTTCAATATCAGTTTTAGTTTTCTGAAATATTCCTTACTGAGCTTTATTCACATTTGTTCATGCTTTATTGTTGATCTTTCAACAATTCCCAAATATTTATACACTCCTTCCTACTCAAGGTCCTGTGTATCACATTCCTGTCTGAGGCTGATAATTTCTTGGTGCTACAGCTTTCCAGTTTTAAATGTTGCATTTGTACATTTATTAAGACCAAATGTCATGAGTGTATCATCTGAGAAAGTTTAAAAATGTGTAGTTGTGCTTTCAACTCCTCATCCGATGAACTATACAGTTTTAAATTATGTACAAAAAGTGGAAGAGAAATCTTTAAACAAGGTTGTTCTTTCAGAATTAATTTGTAAACATAACTTAATCTGTTAAGTAAACACCTTAATGGGTTCAAGGCAAGACAAAACAGCAGCAATGACAAAGAATCACTCTGGAATATTCTCCTTTGGATTTTTATCCCTGGGATAATAATTTGGCCTTTGTCATGGCTCAGCTGCAGAGTGGTCTGCCACTGTATCATGGCTACTGCAATTTAATTGATCAATGTAGCATGAATCGTATACATCTGCAAGCATTCGTATACACATGAATGAGGGATGCTGTCAAATGTTTTTTGTAATCTATCCATGTTACACTTAACTCTACCCCCTTTTTACAATTCTCTTTTGTTTGATCCTTTGTTCCATATGACTTTCTTTGGTTACTCTTTTATTCTGTTGCCATAATTTGTTTTTCTAAATGACTGTAAACTCTGTCATCAGTTCCAGTGTATAGTTTCTACAGTGTTGAAAGGTAACTTATTGTTCTGTTGTTCTTAGAATAGCTTGCAAGTTTACTCTTAAGGAGGAATATCATTTTTCCTGTTGTTAAATTTCAGAATGTGCATATACGTAATTATTACAAGGCTAAATCTTTGAGTAAGTATACTAATGCTTTTAACCAGAAGTTAAGTAGTGCGTCTGGGCTTGGAGTTTTTCATTTAGGAGTTTTTCTTAATTTTGTCGCATTTTCTCTGAGTGTTACTTTATCCCGTTTTATATACTGTGGATTAGAGCTCCTTATTGTTTCTGTTAATTCTTCCATCCATTCAGTGTCTGTTACATTCAGTAAAATCTTCATAAATACTTCTTGAAAACATTCCTATTTCTTATTTTTGGTGGTGTTTTTATGCTTTATACTTTGTTTTCCAATTCTTTATAAAGTCTTTTTGGCTCATCAATGAATTGCTTATTTTGTACTTTTTCTTTACATTTATCTGTATACTTTCTACATTTTTCTGCCTGTGCTGACATCTTTACTTTATTATTAGCAATAGTATGATACATCTTGCCCTGTTTTGATACAGTACATTGCTTTTACCACATCCATCTTTCTAAGTATTGTTGATTATGTGTTCCGTTTTCTATATTCTTCTAATAGTGATACTTTGTGTCTTAACTTCTTTTAAATTTTCTCTATTTAATGCTTCCTTGATGGTATTTTGCATGTTTCTTCCTTTCTTTTCTGTATTACTGTATATTTTTGCGGTAACGCTTTATCTGTTATTAGTTTAGCTGCATAGTAATATATTCTATTTGCTTATATTATATCCCATGAATTTCTCTTAATAGCCCTTATTAATTCAGTCATCTATTTTACTAATCTTCTCACATTTTGAGTTTTATTTACTTTCTGTAATCTATTTCTTTCATATGTCTTAATATGTCTAGCTGTCTTCTCTATTAAATCAAGCTGGTCTTCCCTTAACACATTATCTTCTAGACTAAGAGAGTCTTCTTTGCTCTCTGTTTCTTGTTTCTTGCGAATAATCTACCTAAAGTTCCAGAAAATCCTCTTGTGGTATAACTTTTTTAGATGCATCCTGATTCATCTGCTGTTGCTTGGTATGTGAACCCACTGGCCCATCACTCCACAACACTACATGCATCAGGGCTGCCACTGTTTCCTGCTCCTTCCCTTGCTGTGCGGCTTTAACTGGATTTTTATAACATTCTCCTACAGAAGGTTTCAGAGCATCAATATGTTGCAAATTTTCTTCAGATGCCTCCTGCTCCACCTGTTGCTCCTTAATCTGGTGAACCATAATTCCATCATGCTGTTACACTGCCTGTGCTGGATTCTGCCCACTAAATCCTTTGCTTTGCAGATAATCCATAACTTCAATTTCTATTGTGTTAACATCTACATTAACAATCCTCTTTTCTACACTCCCTCTTTGTTTTCTTAATTTTTGTACTATGAAATTTTCCATATCTGGGTATCTTTGACTGTATTTCTCTTCAAATTTCTTTGGAGATGCTTTTTCGTTTGATTAGTTTGGCTTTCTCCTTTGCATAATAAATGCACCATACCAGATCTCTCTTTCTTTCCCATGTCCATGTTTCTTTTTTATACCTTGCAAGAATCTTTGTTTTATACTTTATATTGTTGCACTTCTTCTGTAGCTTCTTTTTACAGGCAGCCCAAAGTTCATTTGTCTAAGTAACATTTTTTTTCTTAAATCTGTTGTATTAATGAATACAAACTTTTATCTGAAATATTTTACAGTTTTTTATTGTGCAGCTATTCTTCTTTACTTTAATTTCTCTCTTAATCTTTCTAAATATCTTCTGTCTAGCAATTCTGTGCTTCTTCTGTAATAGTAACAACACACAGTTTCTTTCTTATCCTCAATAGTCCACTTTGTAATCTTTATGGCTCTTTTCTGGCCTGTCAGTTTTTGTGATTTTGTGAACTACTTCTTTCTTCTAGAACAGGGGGGGGACACCTCCCATCTCTCACCTTAGCCTGGACTAACCCTCTTCTAGGAATGTTTACATGTCCTGAGGATTCTAGACTGATTTTTTCCCTGTCCTGGTGTCAGTACATACGGCAGGATGAGGCACTTTTTTATCCTGGGACCTATGTGCCCAGATGTGTTTTTTTTATTTTTAACCTACCATTCTCCATGATGGAAGGTGCAGTGGTGCAGCAGTTAGTGCTGTCACTTCACAGCAAGAGGTTCTCTGGTTTGATTCTCAGCTGTGGTGCCATCTGTGCTGAGTCTGCATGTCCTCCTTGTGTTCGCATGGGTTTCCTCGTTCCTCCCATATTCCAAAGACATGCAATAGATGGATTGGACACACTAAATTGGCACTAGGTGTGAGTGTGTGTGAGAGTGTGTTGTACATCCTCTGAGATGGGTTGGGTGCTGGGCTAGCAAACTGCCCCCTGTAAAACTGTAACAGCTACAGAAATAACAAGTGCCTGAAGGGGTGCTTGTTTCCTGATCTGCTTCCCTGCATCACCCAGTAGCTAGCATCTCAAACTAGTCCCATTCAACTATGTTATGTGAATATCTTACTTGCCTGAAGATTATGCCTATTTCATGGCATATGATGTGATTAATAATAAACATTATAGAGGTTGACTTTTGATTTACTTTGCATTGGTTAATGGATTGTCTGACTTGGCATGATGACCCCCTTTCAGCAGAGGCTCGAGGAGAAAAGCTTCACATGACAAATAACAATGTTGTGTTGTTCGTCTTTTGGCTTTTTCCCAGTTAGGGGTCGCCACAGTGGAACTCTGGTCTGCTAATGATTGGCAGTAGATTTTCATGAATGCCGAGGTGCCAGCTCGACGTCCAACCTTCAACAAAGGCACACCCATTTACCAATGTCTTTCGAACACCACCCAACCATGGGGAGGACATGCAGACTCCACACAGAAGGCACTCAAGCCATGACAAATAACAATAACGATTAGAAAATATTATACAAGCTTTAAATGACAAATAGCAATAGTAATATATAGTAAGAGCATGTCTGTGGATAGTGAATATGCAACATTTTCTGCTCATATTATTGCATATCCATGTACTGCTAACATGTACTTATGAATGGACAAGTAAAACAAGAACATAGAAACAATACTGGGCAAGTGATCGTTACAAACATAAGATGCCTAGTCATATGCAACTTTAACTGCAAACACTTAAAACGCTGGATTGTTGAGGCTTGGAGAACATTGCTTGAGAACTGCTGGCTGTATAGTGTGCACTGCAGTACACTGGCTTTTTTGTGGTTAGTAGAAATTTAAATTTCTGGATATATGCATACATAGTTATTATGCATTTACCAGACTTTTGTGTTCTGAAGGATGTGTGGTTTGTTTTTACTGCCTCTCCCCAACCACATATCAACCTTTTGTTGTTATGTACATAGTCATTGAAATCTCCTCCATATTGTATTATGGCATCCCTGTTAAAACCATTTGTCTATTTTTACACTCAACTCCTCTGCCCTTGTTTTTCCCTTTTTGCAGACTATTCTTTGCATATTTGCCATGGCATCCTGCTCTTCTTAAAATAATGAAAGTGAGTTAACCCTACAAAAAATATTACCCTGCATTATCACTCTTTTAAACATTTTCCCCTTCCTTTTGCGTTCTTTGTGAGTGCTTCTGCTGTATTTGTTGCATATCTACTTTGCTTTACAATCATCTGCATTCTCACTGGTTACTGCATTGTGCATTGGTATCTCCATACAAAGTCGCCAACACTAGATACATTTTCTTAGATGATGTAAATGTTTCATGCTCAAGAATGACTACTTAAAAAAGGTGTTTTATGAGCTGGCAGTATGAAGAATAGAATAGAATGGAATAGAATAGCTGTTGATATGTGCACTCACCAAATTTTCATTCTTACATACATGTATACAGTTTTAGTATGCAATGTGGTATAGCTACTGGGGCAATGAGGTAAAGATTTTTCAACCCAGTGATGTTTTAGAGAACTGTGTTTCTGATGGTGTGATACTATGTGGAGTTACTTATGCTTCCTTTATGCTACGTTGCTCTTACTGAATACCCATCTTCTATATCTGTGTGCCTCCATTTACCTCTCATCTCCATTACAGAGCACTGCACCATTCATTTATAGTTCAACCCCTCACACACACACACACACACACACACACACACACACACACACACACACACTCTGTTATACACACACACGCACATGCACACATGTATGTATATGCACACCATGTAAATGCACACATGTACACACGCATACACACACACACACACACACACACACACACACACACACACACACACACACACATGCACATACACACACACACGCACACACACACACACACACACACACACACACACACACACACACACACACACACACACACACACATACACACACACACAGTTATGTGGTATGTTACTCAAACTGTATTTCAACAAATACTGTTTCATTAATTAAAACTAAACAATTTAGCATTCAATAGATAAAGAAGCAAACATGCTTTACATGGGAGACAAAGATGTCCTATGCATGAGAACTCCCTCCCAAAAAAATATTCCAGAGTGATTACAATCAAATATGTATCAGATGTGCTTCAGGGAAAGATGAATATGTTCTTTCACCAAATGGTGTTCCACAAGGTGGAATTTGAGAAAAGTCCGACTCCCCTGCAAAAACAAAGTTGCTTATTATCGTGTTCCTTTCTGCAGTTAACTCCATGCTGCTGCTGTCAGTAAGGAAGCCAGCCAACACTGTCTTGTTTAAGTTGGAAATATGAAATTCTATTTTTGAAAACTTGAGTTAAATAAATGATTATCAGCTTATTTAACATTCAAATCATTTTATTTAGTAACAAGCAACAATATGTATTTATTTGCTTCGTTGACCAGATTGTTCATGCTGAGCAAAAAACATTTTACTGCAGAGACCTGCTGAGAAAAGATCTGAAGCATTACAGTTACGCCATCAGCAATTAGAATAAAAAATAATAAGACACAACTCGGGGGTAATCAGCATAAGCAGAAGTACTGTTCAGTCATGCAAGGTACACTAAAGAAGAACATAATGTTTAATCATGCAGAGTAAACTGCACACCCAAAAATAAATATTGAAAGAACACTATATACAAGAAAAATGTCAAGAACATCATTTCAATAGGACACCTAATGTCTGTTCCATCTTGACAGAGAATCATCATTTCAAATTATCAAGTTGTTGCATTACAATATCAGATTTTAACTTATTATTGCTTTGCTTTAATGTATTATACAGACTTTTTTTATTGTTTTAATAACATAAAAATTACAATAAATGTCTAATCAGATGTCTTATTGTGCAGACATAAAGCCAATAATTATAAATTAAGAACAGAAAAATATTGACAACAGGATTATTTCAGCCAGACTCTTTAAGAAACAGCAGAACTGATTATGCCATGAAACAGACCTCATATGAGCAGGGGAAACATGCATTGTGGCATGAAGCAGACCTCATATGAGCAGGGAAACATGCATTATGCCATGAAGCAGACCTCATATGAGCAGAGAAACATGCATTATGCCATGAAGCAGACCTCATATGAGCAGAGAAACATGCATTATGCCATGAAGCAGACCTCATATGAGCAGGGAAATATGCGGTATGCCATGAAGCAGACCTCATATGAGCAGGGAAACATGCATTATGCCATGAAGCAGACCTCATCTGAGCAGGGAAACATGCATTATGCCATGAAGCAGACCTCATATGAGCAGGGAAACATGCATTATGCCATGAAGCAGACCTCATATGAGCAGAGAAACATGCATTATGCCATGAAGCAGACCTCATATGAGCAGGGAAACATGCATTATGCCATGAAGCAGACCTCATATGAGCAGGGAAACATGCATTATGCCATGAAGCAGACCTCATATGAGCAGGGAAATATGTGATATGCCATGAAGCAGACCTCATATGAGCAGGGAAACATGCGTTATGCCTGGAAGCAGACCTCATATGAGCAGGAAAGCATGCATTATGCCATGAAGCAGACCTCATATGAGCAGTAAAACATGCATTATGCCATGAATCAGACCTCATATGAGCAGGGAAATATGCATTATGCCATAAAACAGACCTCATATGAGCAGGGAAACATGCATTATGCCATGAAACAGACCAAATATGAGCAGGGAAGCATGCATTATGCCATGAAGCAGACCTCATATGAGCAGGGAAACATGCATTATGCCATGAAGTACACTCATATGAGCAGGGAAACATGCATTATGCCATGAAACAGACCTCATATGACAGCAACTTAAACTGCAATGATTAAAAGGTAGGCAGAAGGCCATAATGGTGCTGAGCACTGGCAGGTTTAAAAATAGTTGTTGTGTGGCCAATGAAGGCCACTAAATAGTCATAGCAGCATAGAATTTAGTAAAGAAAAATGTGCATGTGTTTTGTGCCTGTCTCTGGGGAGACAGATACTTTGTGTGGAGATGCTAATACACAACGCAGGTACCATTCAGTGTAGTGGAGATAGGAAAGGAGAAAGGGTAAGTAAGTGCAAGCAGGGGTAAACACAACATGAATCAGGGGTAAAAGTCAGAGAGAAATAGTTATGGAAAAAGACATGATATTTTTGGAAGGTGACATCTCTTTTCAGTTTTAGGGAACAGCACAAATGGATAGGAAAGAATCAAAGGCAGATAAGGGTCAGAGAACAAAGTGGCAAGAAAGCAGGCATACTGAAGAAAATAAACAGGACTTCAGGTGTTGCTGACAAGAGAGGTATCACAAAGGATGGAAATATACATAGAGTGGATACCTAGTAGGGGTAGAGCTAGGGGAACACACTAGGTTTTAAGGGAAATGCATGCAGTAGAGAGATGCCTAATGAGCATGTATACATAGAACAATGCAAGTCACATGTAATGAGCAACATGTGTTTCCATTCACATCAGAAGCACTATCTGCATGTCAACATTATAATATAGGAACAGATGCACACATTTCAATTCTGCAACTTATGCATGTATTCTTTCTGTTCATATGCATGACAAGCACAGATAAAATATCATATATACAGTGATCATGAAAACTGAAATGCCAGAATCTCAATGTACTTTAGAAACACGCAGCTTTATTAGACTAGCAATACATGCCTTCATATCCATGACATAGAGTAATGAGAATCGCACATTACTCCTTGAAATAAAGCTTTCAGTGCACCAATGGTTAAACAGGTGGAGAACCAGCTGTCTCACTGGGTGAGGTGTTAAATGACTTAAGTATCTTGTTTTGGTAAGCCAAGTCTATGTGTATTAAGGTATGACTGATAAATCTGCTGTAGAATTCCAGTCACGTCTGATACGCTAGGGACCAATTCCCTAGCAAAAGCCTCCACAGCTGCTCAATGTAACTTCTCCCACTGTTCATCTCCCTGTTCCATGGGGCTTGGATGAGGCATGCAGTATGATAGTCAATCCAAGCAGTGTGCCCTATAAGAATAGGATGACAATCCCTGTGCTCATAGTGCAATTTTGGAGGCCAAATCCACAGTTGTGTAGCACACAATGACACATGGCATGCTGGAAGGACAAGTAGTTTCAGGCATATGATCCCTATCCTGATAATGTTGACATCTCAAAGAGGTTGGGTAGATGGACTGCATAGTGATTTGCTTATACAGTGTAGGTGTGTTCAAAGGCATGTAGTCCTGGTGAGAGTGGCTGTCATTCATACAATGACATACTATTACATAAATCTGCTGCTATGATATTTATATGCTGGTAAATTATTACAGCTTCATACCTACACATATGTGTTGAGAGATGCTCATTATATCTTTGCAAGGTGCACCTGTTTTCCTCAATCTTCTCATGAACAGCAAAACATAAAAGGAAATGAAAATATACATGAATCACATATCCTGTGATTGGGCTGAAAGTTCTTAAATTACATTTAAATGCACTTTTTCTGTGTACTTGCTGTAGAACTCAGACACATGTTAGCTAATCTCATCTTCCCATTAGCGAAGAAGGCAAACATGGTGCCCTTTAAAGTGAATGCAATGGTGTCTGCACTGCTAACTTGTACAGGTGATTCTTGTTGCAGTAGTTACTACCTTGGCAAGGCTGTTCTAGACATCTGGGTTATACGTGGATCCCTCATAAAAGGTCCCCAGCAGCCACTTCCAGTGGTCTATACATAATGTACAGAAATATTTTCAACTGCTTGGAGCACCAGCTGGGCTCCCTGCTACACTTAGTACTGTCAGTCTGTGGTTACATCACAAGTCACAGTCTAGAGGAATATGGTAGCACATTTACATTGATGCATGCTGGAGGAATCATCAAAGTGCAACATCAGGCACCAAGCAGTGCCACAATGCATGATGCAAACATATAGGGTGGTGTTTCTGTGTGCATGACACAATGATATGCTTGTGTGCACTATGCACTGCTGACGTTTGTTTCCATTATTGCTCTTTAGTGCCTCTGGGTGACATGACAAGCATTTAATATATCCACATTTCCAATGGGGTCAGTAACCCAGCCATGTATAAACAATGTGCATTGCAGTCATTCATACAGGTCCATGGACTCATGCAAGCCTCATAGTACAACCTTGATCCAGTGTGCATTGCTTAAAATGTGTGATTCAGAAACATTTACCTATAATTGGCTCAATAGCATAATTAGCTCACTATCAGGCATGACATTGTATGGTAAATAGAGCCATGGTCACTTCAGAATTTGCTGACTTGAAGCAAATAAATTAGACAGAAAAAAGAGCACATGCTTAGGCTGACCATATCTACAGCAGCTGATGGAAATGACTGGGGCTATTTACTGGACATGTCAGGGAAATGACTGAATGAGCAACCTGCTGTGCTACTGGTGTTGCTGGAGTTGTAGCAAGGGAGCTTATGAAGGACTGACTGCAGAATGGGTGTTGTGGTCTAAGAAGTTGTTAGTAAACAAAGAAGTATAATGCCCACAGGCCACAGATACTCCGACAGGTACAACAGCCAGTAAATATGCAGTAAAATGCAAAACGGTAGAAAAACAGTAAATTAGAGCTTTCATTTATTTAATATAAACTTCTTCAGATAAAACCACATTGTTTGAACTCCATTTAAATAACACCAGGTAAAAAGTCACATGGTAAAAAAAATCATATGATAAAAAGTCTCATGATAGATATCTATCTATTTCCTGTTTGGTAGTTTTATTTAAATGTTAGTTAAATTTCATTTAAACCAGGTGATCTTGTGATATTTATCATGTGACTTTTTATCAAGTGATTTTTTTACCTGTTACTATTTAAATGGAGTTCAAGCAATGTGGTTTTATCTGAAGAAGTTTATACTTAATAAAGTAAAGCGTTTATCCACAGTTTTTGTACTGTTTTGCATTTTACTGCATATTTACTGGCTGTTGTACCTGTCAGAGTCTCTGTGGCCTGCGGGTTTCTTATTTTTATTGTTTTTTATTTTTTAGTATTAAGAAGTATAATGCCACAGTATAATAACAGCATAAGGTATGTCTGATGTAGGTAGGGCATACAGACATTTTGCTCAAACCAGAGACTGAGTGGTGGACAGTGCTGTCTAATATGCTGTCTGTTCATGGTGTGAGGGTCAGTACCTTTCAAAGTGTTTCTCTGTGATGCTGGAATGGGGTATTGACATTAAAAATGTTTCTCCCTGTGTTGGCTGGTGAATGGCTTTTCAAATGTGCCTTGCTAGTTGTGGGTGATGGAGGGTATTTATGTTTCTACGTGTCTCTTTCTGTTATTGCCTGTTTGAGTAACCATGCTTTTCAGAATGTTTTAGTCAGTTATGCTATTGTGGGGTAGGGAAATTGTGTCTTTTTGTTGTTGTTGTTGTTGTTGGGGGGAATCCATATGACAATTTTATGGATAGAGGTGCAATAAATCTGCAACATGCTGCTCTGGCCGGGGGAGGTGTCTTACTAATACATATGTGCAGTTGTGCCTGGGAGCCATCAAAGGAGGGTGTTAGTAACATACTTAGGGATAGTTTGCAGTGGGCATACATAGAAGGGCCAGGCAGCACACACCAGTGTACAATAGTCATCCTGCCAGTTCAACACCGTGTCATGGGGATGGCTGGAGACATCAGAAGGCATACATATATAATAGATGCAACTCACCAACAAGGCAGACAGACAGGGTACAGGGTATCACATCTGTAGCCTGTTCTGATTTTTTTTTTTTTTTACAGATGGGAAAAAAAATCGCTGATCCGTGTGTTCAACATTTTGGGTTTTCAGGGACTGTGGGTCGATTATATAGTGTTCGCAATTCATTCATCGTTCGCTTATATAATATAAACCCTGTAAAAATAATAAATTGTAATATTACATTTAAACAAATCACATTTAAAATAAACATGGGGATTTGACAAACTATGTGTAAGCTTCATGCAAAGCCTACATGAAGTTTACATGTCTGTGCTGCGAGCAGCAGTGGTAATTACATATTCATGCCACACATGTTTAAATGTAAACAAGCATGGTTTCATGGCTAGCAACAGTGTTGCTGGTCAGGAAACCATGTAAAGCAACAAAGATAGCAGTAAACATGTAGACATGTGTACCTATAGGCAAACTAGGTGTGCTGCATTGCTTGAAATCCCACAGTGATTACAAGTGTTAATAATATAGCAATGTATATGGTCCAAACACATTACAGGACAGTATATACAGTGCAGAGTATTGTGGAGTCCCATTTCAGGCATCCTGTACCAATGTTGTGTAAATGATCCGTAATGGTACAGGGACTGTCTTTTAAAACAAGCAATCAGAGGAACTGTGTGCATTGAATAGGGCACACAGATGAATTGTAGGAATGGGCACAGAGAAAGTGGACAGGTGAAACATCTTAATGTACTGCTGAGGAGAACATTTAAATGAAGACAGTTGTAGCAGGAACACTAATCATATACCGACATGATACAATACAGACTGCACTGTGTAAATGTATATTATGTGACTGTCACTCAAGCTGACAACAATGGAGAAGATGTCTTTGCGACATGAGCATCCTGACATACAATGAAGAGGACATCTATCAGGGATGTTATATACAATAGAGGTTATCTGGATATTGTAAAGCTGTGCAAAATGAGTTGACTGAGTATGACTGCAATGTCAGCAGAAGTCTCTACCAAGTGGGACACATACATACAGGCTCATAGACAACAGTAAACTGAAGCATGCACAGTCATGGATAATATTACAATAATACCACCAGTAATCCCATGTTTCTGATATAACATGTGATTGTGAGTGATCCTAGATGTTTCTGCACTAACACACTTGTACAACTATAATGAGATGTCAGCAATTTATGAAATATAATCAAGCACTCCATCCTGACACTGTAACATCTGTTGGAGGTGTTAGAAAGGATGCTACTATACCTGCCTGTGACACTATGAACAATCCAGGCTAGTTGCCAGGTGTGCAATGGCATATATATGGCACAATCCACACTGTAACCCATGCCATCAATGTTGTCAAACAGCTCTTTATGTGCTGTGTGCATCACTTATTAAGCAATCAATAAAGGACCTAGTGGAACAAATCACCATCCTATGTCACCATAGCCTGAGAACTGGCTTGGGTCCAGTGGAGTAGAAAAGAGCAGCAGTAATCTCCTTGCACAAAGGTAGGCCATCAATCAACCCTGAGAGATATGGACCTATAAGTCTAACCAGTGTCATCTGCAAGGCTATGGAAAGAATCATCATGGACCTTAACAACGATATAGGTGACCTTCAAACTCTATACCTGACCTAATTTGGCTTTGTTAAGGGTAGATCATGCTTACTAAATATAGTAGATTTCTTCGACAAAGTCACCAAAGGGCTGGATGAAGGAAAGACAGTGCATACCACCTATGTTGATCTGGCTAAGGGTTTTGACACAATCCTCCACTCAGGTATCATTGAGAAGCTCTCCCATCTGGGGATTAACCTTTACATTGGTAGATGTTTAGCCAATTGGCTCACTGACAGAACACATACTGTGAAAGCTGGTGAGTCAACCTCTACCAGCAGAGCCATCACCTGTGGCATACCACATGTATCTGTGCTGGGCCCTTTACTGTTTGGAATCTATTCCTTGGAAGTCTAGGCTAAAGTATATGGCTTTTGGTTTACAAAGTCTGCTGATGATTGCATATTGGGTGCAATCACTGAGTCCACCAGTGATGCTTACATATTACAGGAGGGGCTAACATGGACAAATGATCGGTGGCAAAGACAGACGGTTTACAAAGAAATGTGAAAATTTGTCATTAGATTTGCCTTCTGCAAAATGGAATTTCCTAATAATTACAGCATTGACAACACCCTCCCCCAAGCTCAAATCCAGTGTTACAAGACCTGGGAGTACAGGTAGATAGCAATCTGAACTTCAACCACCAAGTTTTCACAGTTGTAAGGAAAGCCTTCTATACTGTGCACCTCATAAGTCAGGCCATCATATCCAAGTGTGAAGGTGTTATAACACCATTGTTCTCTAACCTCATCAGAGCACTAATAGAGTACAATACTCCTTTTTGCATGTACATCACCATACACTTTCAGCAGCTGGAGAGACCACAGGGGTTTCTCAACAAGAAAATATTGGGCCTACAAACCATGACATGACATATGTGGATAGACTGAAAAGCCTAACACTGTACTCTGTATCGTATTGGATGAGATGACTTGACTCTGTCTTGATGGAAATGCTTCACATCCACAAATCTAATGCCCCAGGATGCCTTCTAAATAGTATGAAACATGACCTATCAGGGCCTCTGGAAGTACTATTTAACTATAGCCTGCAAACAAGTTTCATGCCTCATGAATGGAAAATGGCAACAGTCATCCCACTGCATTAAGGTGGACCATCTAGATACCCTGGAAACTACAGACCAATAAGTCTCACTAGTCTTATATGTAAAGCCATAAAAAGAACTATCATGTAATGATCGAGATATAATAAACCTCCAGCCATTGGATCCAACCCAGTTTGGTTTCATCAAGGGCAGATCATTCCTACTCAACCTGGTGGACTTTTTTGAGAAGGCAACCCAATAGATGAGGGAAAAATGGTTCACACTTCCTACCTTCACCTGGCCAAGGCATTTGGCACAATACCCCACTCAGGCATTGTTGACAAACTCAACAGGTTAGGTACAAACTCATATGTCACCCTGTGGATAGCCAAGTGGCTCATAGACAGGACCCAAGAAGTTAGAATTGGGGAGGCCATCTCTACAAAGAGGCCAGTCACAAGTGCAGTCTATCAAGGATCAGTCCTTGGACTGCTCCTTTTGGACATTTACTTCTCAGAAGTCAAGGCCAAATGTCAGTGGTCTCTAGCTGACTAAATTTGCAGATGATTTTAAATTAGGAGCTGTTATTGAAGCCCACACTGACACAAATGTTCTCCGTAAGGGGTTGACACAGACAAATAACTTTTGTCAGAGCCATGGACTAAAACTAAATGCCAAGAAATGCATAATAGTATCCTTTGGGAAGTCACGCATCCCTGGTAACTATCATTTGACAACACACCCCTTAGAGTTGACCCAGTAGTCAGGGACTTAGGGACACACACAAGATAGTAATCTAGCCTTTGACCATCAAGTATCTACGGTAGTGAGGAATCATTCTATGTTGCATAACTTATAAACAAATGTATGGCATCTAAGTCCAAGGAAGTCATTGTTACACTGTATTCGGCATTCATCATACCTATCATTGAGTACAATGCCCCTTTGGTATGTACTTAACCAGGCATCTCCAACAATTGGAATGTTCACAGAGATTCCTCACTAAATGAATACAAGGCATAAGTAAAATGTCCTTTGAAGACTGCTTCAAGGCTCTATCCCTGTATTCTGTCTCCTACAGGCTTTTAAGGGGGAATCTATGCCTGACATACAGGCCATTGACAGACCCCACTCTGATGGACCTTCTGCATATCCACAAAACAAATAGCATCAGAATTACCCATTCTAAAGAGTTAAACTTTGCTTGTGATATAAATAGGACCTGCTGGAGTGACATGTATGTATCCCAGAGACTAACCCATCTATGGAACAGGCTCCCCATCCATGTGAAGAAGAGTTCCTCCCTAACCCACTTTAAGTGCAACTTAGACAATTGGATGGGGAACCGGAAATTCATCCCTGGCTTAGCACATATGTCTCTACTGGATACAGACAACCTGTAAATGGTTAATTTCCCAGGCCTCTGCTTACACTTATCAAGAGTATCAGACGTTGTCAGAGATTTTGGATGCATGGCTAGGCTTAAAAAGGCCCTTGTGATCATCAGCCTAGTAAACATCTACGAACCTATAAGAGTCACTCGCTCTAGGAATCTTAACCTAACCTGTGACATTAGCAGAACAAACTTGAGCAACAGCTATAGCTGATGACATCAGTAGAGTCTGTTGAGAGGAAGATGGTAATAGCAGTGTCTGACATGCTTTTGTAAAATGCTCTCTTTCTCTCTCTCTCACTCTCTCCAATGTCAAGCAAGTGCACAAACACACACACCCACACCTGTTGACTGCAGTGAGAATAGATCCCCTACCTCTCTAACTACAGTGACTAGAGACATCTGTATTTAATGCAAATGTCACAGCACAAGTCTGATTTGGAGAGTGTCCGATAACACTTTATAAGTGATGACATCAGCAGTATCGGTTAAGAGGAAGATAGTAATAGCAGTATCCAACATGCTGGTTTAAAATGCTGTCTCTAATGTCAAGCAAGTGCATAAACACACACATACACCCCCCCCCACACACACACACACACCAGTTGACTGATGTGAGAAAAGAACCCCTACCTATCTAACTACACCAACTATAGAGCTCCATATTTAATGCAAGGACCACACAGCACAAGTCTGACTGGGAGTGTCAGGCAACACTTTATAAGTGATGACAGCACTATCTGTTGAGATGAAGATACTAATAGCAGTGTCTGATATACTGGTGTAAAATGTTGTCTTTAATGTCTAGCAAGTGAACAAACACCCCACCAGTTCACTACAATGAGAATAGAACCCCTACCTAACTACACTGACTAAAGAGCTCCATATTTAATGCAAGCACCACAGCACAGGTTTGATTTTTACACCACTGTAGAATAATTTATAGTGGATGACATCAGCACTGGATGTTGGACAGAAGATGTTGGGAGGCCTGCATGAGATGGATAGCTAGCCATGTCCAGCTGTTAAGATATTAAAATTCTGCATGTTACCAGATTGATGAGTGTGCAATTTGTAGCATTTGCTGTTGTGTCTCCAATGTGCAGATATACTTTAAGAGCAGCTTTACAAACTGTTGATGCTACTTTTATCTGTATGCACTTCTTAGAAGTTTACTGATGGGTATAGGCATTTTTGTCAGAGCATGTTTCTTTCACAGATATACAACAACTTTTATCATGTATTATTGTTACAATTTTTTCTAATTACACTCTTCTATTGTTATTTCCATGAAATGTAAATATCCTATAGTGTCAATGGCCCAGGTGTGTTAGCCTTCAAGGATGACCCATAGGCACCTCTAGGGTAGTGCTGGACACAGGTTCAGGTGACTGTCAATTGCAACAAAATGAATGTTCTGTGATAAATGCATGCACATGTTTTGAGGACAGTTTCTTTGATAGCAGTTATAGCAATTCAGTGAAGGTTCTAATTCTTTTCTCGGTTAGTAAAAAAGTCATTTGTAAATTGTTTTGGGGGTGGGAGAGCTAAATTCCATGTCTGTCTTGGCACATGGAAAATTGTTTCTACAGAGGTTTGTTTTGCTATTGTTACTTCCCTAGTTTTGGATCCAACCTTGCTTTATGTCTGACTGCGATATGTTAAAACCACACAA
The DNA here is from genome assembly GCF_019279795.1 of Protopterus annectens. Lineage (NCBI taxonomy): Eukaryota > Metazoa > Chordata > Ceratodontiformes > Protopteridae > Protopterus > Protopterus annectens. The sequence goes on along the minus strand of NC_056745.1, from coordinate 346,036,048 downwards.
ATCCTTTTTATATTTGAATATAGTTGATTTGTTTTCCCCAGTGGGTAATATTGAACACGTAATTCCTTCTGTGTTATATCTAAGCATGACTTTTATTTTTGTATATTATCCTTCTATTCTGTTTGATCTCACCTATGTGTATTGCACCCAAGTGTTCCAATCCCCACAATCCCCTTTCAGTGACCCTGACAATGATGTCATTGTTCAAGCCTTTTGGCAACATGGTGGCTTTCTGTTTGAGAGATACCATGGGGATATCTCTGGAAGAATGCAAATTTGGCAGAAGATAGTGGAAGATATGAACACTGTTGAGGCCCACAGCAGGATGTATGATCAGGTGTTTCATAGGGCCACTGGCATGATTTCATCAGCCATAGGGCCACGGACATGATTTCTTCAACCTGGAGGAGACCAGCTGCAGTAGCCCATGGACAGATGGCTACCAGGGAGGCTTGACACAGAGCCACCAGTGACACAATATGAATAGTACCTGTCCACTGTCAAGTATCCAGAGAGCTCAGTGGAAAGTTCATAATGGCATGTGATTGATTTTGGTGCCGCTGTTTCAGGGAGGAACCATGTTGGTGTATGGTTATGTTATTTTGCTGTCTTGAGTTGGACATTAAATAAGATTGCCTGATTCCAGGAGTTGAGTGCTGGCTTTCTTTCTTCACTTTAGGACAAGTATGTCCCAGGAGGAGCTCCCAGGTAGGCTTAACTATTGCCAACTATGATTTTTTTTCTTGCATAGTAAAATAATGACAGCAATACTTAGGTTTGTTTACCAGTTTTTTTTCCTGAGGGGGGCGAGTAGTTGCAAAGATTGATACAGTTAACAACACATGGGCTTAGGGGTGGACATTTTTTTCAAGTTTCTTTTACATGTATTGTTAATGGACATATAAAAGGCCAAAACTTTTTTTCACCCCTGTGTTACTGTTAATTGTGATGATGGTGTCCTTACCTTTTACTTAACTTTTTTCCAGGACCGTCCTTCATAGAAACTGGGGAGTCATCTGCATATGGTAAGCCAAGAATTTTTATTTCAGTACTGATGAGCAGTTCACATAAATATTTATTTTTTAGCTGCATGTGTGATGTGGGTGTCAGTGTATTGCTGTACTGTCTGTTATAGTGGCATCACTATTAGTTTAACCTGTATTGAACTATAGTAGTGTAGCTATAAATTTCTTTCCTGTGTTTGTTGCTCATTATCACAGGTGATGCTGACAGTAGTAGTGTAGGACTCTTACTACCTGATGTCAGAATATCAACAGACACTGATGATGATGGTGGCCAAACAGAGGCACAGTCGGGGGATGGGGGCAGAGGTTGAATCTAACACTGAGGTTGACATTCAGCCATCCCCTGTAATTCCATCAGACACAGCCAGTAGGCCTATATCAACTCATTCCAGTGAGCTCTCGGATATCAGTCAGGTGGAGGGTGTGAGTGAGGCACTCGATCAGGGTACTGTGGCTACTGCAGCTTCAGTGCCTGTTGAGTTTGGCAATAGCCAAAGTATGGGCAAGATGCCATGCAGCAGGGCTGTTAGGAGTGCTTGGAGGAAGCCTGCTGTCCATCTTTCACCTGATACAGGTGTGTCTCTCCGTGCCCCTCAACATATGTTTAGGGCTGTCATGAAGGTGCAGACATATTCCAATAGGGCCTCAGAAGAAATGCTTAGGGTTGTAGCTGTGGCATAGGCTGACATGCAAACTGACGCAATTGTGTTGCTGATTCAATGGATTGGATGAATGACACGTTGGAATGGATGGTGTCTGTGATGAAATGTCTGCTGGGAGGGGGGCAGCATCCACATGAGTGTAGGTCAGCCAGATCATCTGATGTTAGCCAACATGCTCGAGCCTGCTGCCATAGTGGCACTACTTCGACTGCTCTGTCAATGGTTGAGGTATCCACACCCAGAGGAGGCAAGCCATGGGGTTGTGGTCCTGGGTAAGTCTTGTGAGGAGAGCTCATCCAGCAGACATCAGTCATGTCCAAATAGCAGCAGTGCATCTGACCATGGGCATGGATGTGCCAGTGCAACTCCTAGTAGAGCCAGTTCTCATGGTCGGGTATGACAAAGATGAAATGCCACCTCTACCATGCACAGCTCACACCTGTCTGACATACCAAGTTGTTGAGCTAACACAGAGCTTGGCTGCATTCTTGCAGACACATACTCACTAATTTCACATGAAGTGCCCATACAGGCACACACACAACAGTTACATGGTTCATTCATAAGGCATAAAGCTCCTTCTGTCTCAGTGGCCATTTGATACTTTATCCAGATTTCTGCCTGTTTGTCTTTCATACTCACATGCGCCCACTTACCTTTTGTATCAGGCTAGGTTTCCTGCACCCCCCCCCAACAGGGGTTCCTATCACGTAGTTGATCTTTTACAAGTTCGAACCTCATATGGTCAAAACCATAAGTTCGAATTTGTAAAAGTTCGAGCGTCAATAGAAATCTCCATAAGCAGATGTTTCCATTTTGTTCAATGTGGTGTGATCTTGGAGTTGGTATATTTAAGTAGCGGGGGTGTGGGGGTGCAGGGGTGCTTGCCCCCCTACTAAAACAGTTTATTTTGTTTTGCCTTCTTTTTTTTTTTTGAATGCATAGTCGAAGTTTTGTAACTTTGAGCATAATGGTTCAAACATTATGTGTTCAAAGTTATAAAACTTCGACTATGTGATATAGAAACCCCCCACAGCACCCTGTGCAAGTAATGATAACTGTGCCATATACTTGTTTTCTATCTTCTGGATTTGGAGATGCATAATGCTTGTGTCTAATGCTCAGGCTGCATAGCTGACAATGCAGAGAATATCTGTGTTTGTGATGCAGTTTTGTTAATTGTACTGCTTTCTTATAGGTTTTTGTAATGTGTACATGCCTCCTACATTCTTACAGCAAAAAAAGGTCAACCAAGCCATACAAAAAGTGGGACAAAGGCTGAACAGTAGGGAGACAACAGTTTTTGCATCAATTTCTAACTTCACTCTTTAATGATTTGCCAGTACAAAAGTAGGAGGCCAAACTGAGGACATTCGGTGACCATCATTACTTTTAAGAGGTATGAATGTGTGAATCTTTGATTCCTGAGACCTATTACTTGATAGAGGACACAGGTATTCACATGTCATTGCTGTTACATCTTGAATTCATTGCTGTAAAAATCAGTCACCTTTTACTTACTCACATTTCCAAGTAACAGTATTCAAGGCTATGCCATTCATCTGTATTATTACACATTTTTTGTTCTTTTCCAAGTTCAACACTTGTCTTGTAAATCTGGCAGTTGCTACAGTTTTAGTTCAGGGCTGACTCTGTCTGATGCTAGCAGTACACAGCCATTACATGGGTAGGTAAAGGTTGTGAGCATTGCCTGGCCTCAATGTTACTATATGTATGTGCATAGGATGAAGGTGTTAGCCCCTTAGGTGGTGAGTGAGGGTGCTATGCATTGTCTTTTAGCCAATGTGAAGGCATATTGAGCACCCTTATGTCTGTCTACACCCATAGCAGCTGCTGGATCCCCCTTTGACTCCTCACCTTCATGTGGCTGTGGTGGCCTTACCAGTGGTGGTGGAATGTGTGCCCCATCCCCTTATTGATCTTGCTGAAGTTGTTTTCTCAGAATGTGAAGCGTGACACTGACAGTGAAGATTTCAGTACCTGTACATGGATTGTACTGCAGGACTCCCCCAGATGTATCGAGGCACCAGAACCATGACTTCAGCACCCCAAACACATGCTCTATGATATTTCTGATTTAAGCATGTGCCTCATTGTGTTGTTCTTCAGTGGGTGTGAGTGCATTTCTGATGGGTGTCATCAGCCATGCTTCAGTGCATAACATGCATCCCCAGTAAATGATCCTGTGGGCTATTATTAATAGTGAACATCTGATACGTCTGGGAGCTGTGCCAGATATGTGAGTCATGGTAACTACCTGGGTTACCAGGACACACATTCAAAATATTTCCCTTAGAATTACACACAACTTGGCAGCTAATGTAGTGGAAGTCCTTTGTATTTCTGTAGACCCTTCCCTGTTCCCAGGGTGGTGCTTTGATTTGTATAAGTGTACAATCTATGGCACCCAGTACTTCAGGATAATGTGCTACAGGATAGAACTCCTGCATATTTGTGGAACTGTCCTCAGGTGTACGGGGAAAATATATATGGTCACTGACATGTTGTAGTATAGCATTCATGAATTGCTGGAGGATTCTGGATGTTGATGCCTGTGACACTCCCAGCATGTCCCCTGTTGGTTTCTGAAAGGTTCTTGTAGCTAAAATTCTAAGTGCTATACATACCTTTGTCTGCACCTGTAATGATTCTTCTGTGTTTGCCCTTGGTCTGAGTTGAGGGCAGCAGAGGTTGCAGAGTTCCTGTAATGTGTTTCTATCCACCTTGTAGTGCTCTGCAATTTCCATTTCATGCAGACTGTGATAAGTTAAAGGGGGTCTGAAAACTCTTCTCCTTCTTGGTAGTGGTCTATTAGCAGCAGCAGCATAGACTTCAGCCTGTTCCACATGCACATGAATTAAAGAAACAAAAGCCCTAACATTATTTCTGTGTAGACACCTTTCTGTGGCTGTATCCCAATAGGTTTTAGAATTCACAGGGAAAACCAGCAGTGAGTCTACATGGTTGCTTTATAGCTTGTTGACTAGCTCCACCATATTGGATTGGTTGACTAGCATACAATTCAGCTGCTTATGCAGTAATTAGTATGCCACAGTGTTTACTGTGTTTGCGCAGCTCTACACACCATGTAGAGCTGCTTACTGAATATAAAATGCTGCACTAGTGTGTGTAAGTCGTAGCGGTTAATGAGGATTTATTGAATCTGCACCGAAGACTGTCACAATTTGGCAGTCTATAATTTTAACACACTAGTTATTGATAAAATATCATTTAATTCTGGATAAACACTTACTTCAAGCCTAAGCTGCCATGATAATTCACAATATTCGAGTCTGTGTTCCCAAGCCCCCTCTCACATTTGCTGTTACCCGTTCTAGTACAAAAAAAAAAAACTTTTTATGCTCCTTACATTGTAAGGTGTGTTTAAAGAGTGTATTGTTCCCATTATGGTTCTTTACATCATAATAGTGTTTATAAATTATTTTTTTTAGAACCTGCTCTGTATTGCCAGCATAAAATCCATGGCAAAAATCACAGAAAGCAATGTACACAACTCCAAAGGTATTGCAATCATATGCACCCTCTGATTTGAACTCATAGTGGAAACTCGTCGGTTTCAAAACCTGCCCTTCCTAAATGTTCTTAAATTGCTGGCAGCAACCACACTTAGTCATCCCTAACTTGTTTTTTCCTATGATTGTTAAACTACTACCTCTTTTCAGCTTTTCTTTGAGAGTCGGGTGCCTCTTATAAACAACACAGATGCCATTGTCAAGATCTTTGCTAATATTAAAGTCATTGTCATTCAGTTTCCAGTTGTTAGCAACTATCTGTCTGATTTTACTACTACAATTTGCATACTTACTGATCATAGGATGTTTATAGTTGGCAGTCTCTGACTATTCAGGAGTCTACCTAATATCGGAAAAAATGCTCATAGTGTTTTTTACATACTTCATATTTAATTTAATTTAACAATTTAATCAGGCACCCTCTTTTTTATCTATTTATTTATTTTTATCTTTACAATTTGTCTACCAGGATAGTCCATTGGGCTGAGAAGAGCCCATTTTCAATGGAATTCTGGGGAGAAAAGCTCCTTAAGAGCATTTTACAGTTTAGACAAATCATTAAAAAATGAGTAATACAGTATATAATTTACAAAAGAAAAAGATAAAAAAACATGTTAGTAAATATTTACAAAATACCTTAGTTTATACAGTGGAAAATCTAAAAGTAGAGGTGATGGAGCTTTGCATAGGTATCATATTAGAGTTATAGCAGAGTACAGAGGGAATAGCAAGAGATTAAGTGTCAAGTAAGAGAAGAGAGAATAGTAGAGGAAATAGTGTATGAGGAGTGAAAAGGTGTGGGAATAAAGGGGGGTGAGAGTAATGCTTGCTTAGAAGGTAGTTATGTAGGGTGAGAGCAGGAACATTCCCAGAGGGTATGAGATGGGAATGAAGCAAGGTTTTAAAGGTAGAGTGGTTAAGGGTGGTGCAGATGAGAGGTGGCAAGGAGTTCCAAAACCATGCTAGAGAAAAGCATAGCAGTTGTCTGCCTAGTGGACGAGCAGGCATGTGTAGTTCAATCAAATTTTGGTTACTGGATCTTAGGAGTCTATTGGGTAAATACATTTTGAGTGAAGGGGCTAGAGAAGGGCAGAGAGATGGATGGAAGATAAGTTTGTGGGCGTGAGTTAGTTGGATATAGGTAAGATAATTGGGGAGCTCTAGCCAGTTTAGTTTGTCAAGGGCACTGCAGTGGTGGGTGGAGGATTTGTAACCAGTGGTGAACTTGGAGATTTTATTGTAACAGGAAGAGAGTTTAGTCTTTAGTGAAGATTGTAGGTTAGTGAGAAGAGGGGCACCTACAGCAGGGAAGGAATGAGGTATGTAGTGGAGAGAACAAACTTAGTAGAGGGAGTGAAGTAGCAATAGTCACTGTAAAGCATACCAAGTTTCTGGTGAGTTTTTTTGATATTCATTTGTAGGTGGATATCAAACTTAAAGTGTTCATCAATGAGGACACCTAAGAGTTTGGTATGGGACACTATCTCAAGAGAGGTATCGTTTTGGCTAGTAATAATAAAAGAGTTCTTGCCTGTAATGGTGTTTTTAGAGGGAGTAAATATAATAAGTTTAGTTTTTGATGTGTTGAGTGCTAAATGGTTATCTAACATCCAATGTTCAGTGGAAGGGAAGGCCTCTTGGGTTTGTTTTAAGAGAGAGGAGTTGGAGGTGGTAGAACAGACGATTTTAGAGTCATCTGCATATTGAATAAGATTAGCCTTGGGCATAGACAGATGGAAGGCATTTATAAAGATGTTGAACAGTAAGGGACCTAATATGGAACCCTGGGGTACACCTGTAGGAGTGGTAAAAAAGGAGGAAGTGGCTTTTTTCAATTTGACAGCCTGTTGTTTGTTGGAGAGGTAAGTAGTGAACTGGTTGGTAGAAGAGATGGATAGATTAAGATTGGAGAGTTTGGATAGAAGAAGGTTACGAGAGATAGTGTAAAAGGCCTTGGATAAATCCAGAAGGAGGTTAGACACTAGATAGCCAGAATCAAGAGCTTTATTGACAGTTTCAAGGAAGGAGAGGAGAGCAGTGGCCAGGTCTGAACCCATGTTGTGTGGGGGTAAGCAGGTGGTTATCTATGAGACAGGGTAAAGGTTGTAGCTGAATGCATTTTTCTGGTATTTTTGAGATGGGGGATAAGATGGTAATGGGATGAAAATTGGGAATATTGTTGCCCCCTTTATGAAGTGGTATGATAAAGGCCTCTTGGGGAACATAGCTTTCTTGGATAGGGAAAGCGATGGCTTCGACAGCTGTTTCTAGAAAGTAGGAGGGAAGGTCATCAGGGGAGTTAGAGCAAGGTTTCAAGTTCATAAGGAGCTTTTTATGGTAAATGTACTGATGGGTTTGATAGAAAAGGGAGGGGGAAGAGTGCTGGTTGTGTTGGTGGAGGAAAGGATAGGAGAGGATGAAGATAGAATATTGCTGGTGAAGGATGTAGTTAGTTTGGCTATGGTATTGATAAAGAAGGAATTAAATTGGGTGGCTAAGGCCAAGTCAGAGGCATTTGGATCAGGACAGGGATTGTCTTTTTTGCCAGGGTTGAGGAGTGTGGTGATACCATTCCGGAATGTTTGGGGGTTTGTCTTGTGGTTATTTTGGAGTATAGAGAAATAGGATTTGCGGTCAGATATGGTAAGTTTTTTTTTACTTTGTTATGAAGTACTTTAAATTCATTTAGGGAGGAGGGGGTTTACATTTCTGGTTGTGTTTTCAGGCTTTGTCTCATAGATGCATAAGGTTGCAGTTTCTTTGGTTAACCATGGGACAGTGTTACTTTTTATTATTTTGGTTTTGGAGGGGGCAAAAGTATTTAATAGGTTTAAGAATGTTGTATTGAAGTAGGTGACAGCATTGTCTAAGGGGAGGGTTTTTAGAGGGTTCCAGTTCCAGTTTATGTGTTTTAGAGAGTTAGAGAATATTTCACGGCTGAACTTCTTTAGGGAGTGTGTAGATATTTAAGTATGAGATAGTTGCAAGGAGGAAGGGAGGCAATGAGCGAAAGAGGCAAGGTGGTCACTAAGAGAGTCGGGTAGAGTACAGCTATCAGTGATATATTGAGGGTGAGAGACTAGAATCCAGTCAAGGGTGCTACTGGAGGAGTAGTCCTTGGAGGGTCTTGTAATAAAGTTGATTAGCTGTGAGAAGTTATAAAGGTTGAGATTTAGGGAACTTGTGGGAGATTGAATGGAGGTCCAGTTAATAATGTCACCAAGGATTATGGTCTCATTGCTAATGTTAGAGGAGAACCAGGAGAGGATATCCTCAAGAATAGGGTTGTTGTCTCCAGGGGGTATGTAGAGAGCAGCTATGCATATGTGTTTGTGTTTGTTCACCTGAGTAGGGCCAGGGTTAGTTCAGCACTGACGAATTGGGGAATGGGTTTAGTGTAGTGGGTAACTGAAAGGGAGGAAGAGTAGAGGAGTGCTACTCCACCACCTTTCTTATGGGTCCTGTCTTTTCTAATGATGTAGTAGTTGGAAGGGATAATTTCAGAGTCTTTGATATGGGGTTTTAGCCAGGTTTCTGAGATAGACAGGATGTTTGGCTGATTATGGAGAAGCCAGGCATGGAAGTTATGGATTTTGTTACATAAACTTTGAGCATTTATTGTTGTGAAAAGAAGGGGCTTTCTGGTTGAGGCGGGGTGAGTAGGGGTGTCTCTGAGTTATGCGGAAAAGAGAGGCAGGGGTTAGGGTGGATGTCCCCAGAGAGAAGGATGATAATGAAGTGATATATATTGGGAGAAAAGGTATTTGGAGTGCTTTGGATCTGGTTTGAGAGTCAGATAGTGAGTAAGATTAGTAGGATTGTTTGGTATTGGAGAAGAGTAGTTGTGGATAGATATAGGTTTGTTGGGAAAAGGGGAAAGTTGTTGAAGAAGTAGAGGTAGGGGATGTGATGGTTGTGGAGTCCTTGTAATTTATGGGGAATGGGTAGGTTGTATGAAAAGGAGGAGAGTAATTAGTATTTGGAGGACTTGTAAGAAGGGTAAGACAGGATAAGGAGAGGAGAAGAAATATTAGGCTTATAGAGGACATAGGTTTTATAGGCATAGTTATTTATCAGAGCTGCAAGCTATGGATAAATATAAGCAAGGCAGAAAGTGGAATGGGATGACTCAAATGTAGGTGGTAGCTGAGGGGAGGTGGGGATGCTGTGACTAGAAGAAAGGGGAGAGGTGGAATTGTATGATGTACATGTGGGTGGAGGGATATGATTGGGTTGTCTGGATATGGGAGTGGTTTAGTGGCTATAAATGTAAAATGAGGGTGGAGGGATATGATTGGCTTGTTTGGATATGGGAGTGGTTTTGTGGCAATAAATGTAGAGATGGTGAGGGTGGGTGGGAATGAACTCTGGTAATGAACATGCCAATCAACTAATTAATCTCCATCATAAACTGGTCATCCTCTGAAACTATTCTAGACACCCATACCATCTGGCCTTTAACAAGGCTTTTTGTTTTTGATGGAAAGGGTGGCTACAGGAAAATGGCAAAAATGTGTTAGAGAACGTAGGCCTTCTATATAATCTGGAGTTGAATTTACGATGATAGAAATCTTTTAACAATGTTGCATCTAGATGGTTAATATATTCCACAGAATATATGCAGGTAAATTTCAAAAAAGTTTCAAAAAAGAAACAGTGTGTGGTCCAAATTGGTATCCAACTAATTTACATAACATGGAACAATTTGATTTGGGTGTGTAAAAGAATATTTAATATAGAGGATTATGATCAAGCCTCCTATCATAACATATATATTATGTGTTGAGACATGGACATCAGAGAATTTATGTCAGGAACGAAGTTAGAGAGTCTCAAAACACAATTATATTGGGCGACTTTCAACTACCAAACATAGACTGGAGCATTACTCTAGCTCCAACACCCTAGCCAAAAGGTTCCTAGAATTTATAAACCAAATGCTATGGAACAACATTTACCACTCACACAAGAGGGGAAAAAATAACATGACTGATCATCACCAACATGGGGACTCTATGCCTCAGACCACCCATATCCCTCACTGGGTAAGATCAGACCATAATACTGGATATTATTCTATGAACACCTTCAGGAATGCATGGATCACCTACAAACACTGGATCCTACCCAGTTCAGCTTTGTTAAGGGCAGATCCTGCCTCTTAAAACCTGGTTGATTTTTGAAACAGGCACCAAAGGCCATTGCGAGGGAAGGTGGTATGAATCTTGGCATTCGTGTTGAGAACACATAATACAACATTATAATCTGAGATCTGATCATAATTCTTTGCAATGCAAGGAGATTTATGTAATCCATGCACTAAAATTAAAATAAAAAATACAATGTGTTTTGCAGGTTTTCAAAGCTGGTAAAGCAGTGGAGAAGCGGTTGATGTCCTTGCTGATTCTTTATCTAGCAGAAGCAGTTTGATTCAAAATAGTGGCTGTAATATAGCATACAGCAGACAGAAACAGGAGTTGAAACAAAGGTGCTTCATTTTTTGCTGCTGCTGTTTACTGGCTAGTGGTGAGCTTTTAATGCCAGTGAGAAGGGGGAGTTTAACAATTGTTAAGCACTCTTAAGCATTGTAAAGGTTGGGTCTCATACTGGAGTAGTGTTGAACTAGAATGTTATTTAATTGTTATTGGAGAGTAAGCATGGAGCTTCATGCACTACATGATTATAAATAACAAGATGATGCTTATAACTAGAAAATAAACTCAATTGTATTATTTGTAATTTGTTTGCCACAGGGCTGCCTTTTAGGACACATCATTGCATCAATCTAAATCAGCTTGGGTGGCCTGAACTACCCAGCCTAATCCAGTATAACCAACTGATTATGGCCTATAAAATCCTCTATAATCCGGACAATACTCCTGCACTTAAAAATATTATCACCCCCTATAACAATCCTAGACCATTTTGATCCTCTAACAAACTAGTAATTCAGACTAGCAAAATTAATAACACAGTCGGTGATTCTCTCTTTGCAAACTCTGTAAGTAGATCCTGGAACTCTCTTCCAGCTGATATTACCTTACTTTCTACCTTAGGTCAATTTAAAACTAGACTCAAACAACATTTGTCACTTAACTGGCTATGTCAATGTATCAAGCCTGGCTAACTCTCTCTAGAATGTGTAAAAATCTGTTAACCAGTTTACTGTGTAATTTAATTTAATCCTGACTTGTGCTCAGGATTAACTGTAACCTGTGGAACTTGTTTAACTTGCTTACTTATGTAATCTCTGTAAATAGTCTGTTTGTAATATGTAATGTTGGTATTATGTAATGCTGTATCTGTTTACCCTTGGAGCTTTTCTCCCCGGGCCTCCACTGAAAATGGACATGCATCCAGTCGGAATATCCCAGTCAACAAATGTAAAATAAATAAAATAAATAAACTTTAAGCATAAGACAGTTGAGGAATATTTAGCAAATTTTCACCCTTTATCTTTATGTAATGAAGATGTGAAGATTTTCACCAAAATTCTAAGAGGTAGGCTTGAGAAACTGTTGTCTCATTTGGTTGGTAACTCACATGTGTTTTTCTAAGGGACAGTAGTCCACAGACCACTGGAGGTACCTGCCAACCTTTGTGGAATGGCAAAGAGGTTTGGGCAGGGGAAAGCTGGAATCATACTAATGAATATATAAAGGCATTTAAAACTTTTGGGTGAAGGTTTTTGTTTGACCTACCGACAGTAGTCATGGAAGGTAGATTTCTGGGTGGTATAATAATTTGTTTCAGTAGGTAATTAGGGTAGGGGGTTGCTCATGGTACTGGACTGCTGGAATGTAACCCCCCCCAACACTTTTGAAAAGTAAAAAATAAAAAAAGAGATTTTACTTACATATATAGCACTAGCAGCAGCTCGCTAGTGCAAAGATGCAAGTATGACGATATGCAGAGCTCGAAGCTGTTCCAATTTAAAAAAAGAAGGAAAACTTTTGTCTTGTGGCTGGGCTGGACTGTTCTGAAAACAGTCCATGTTAGAAAGTTGGTTGTGGATTTAGCTGCAGGAATATTGCTGGAAAATGGGCTGTTAGGGTCAACAGCCTGTCATGTAATCTGCATAAGTGACTCAGCTGTTGACGTAAGTGTATAAAGAAGGGAAACCATTGAAGTTCCCTTCCCATGTTTTAAATGCACTGTGCAGTTAGAGTTGAGTCATTGGACAAAGAGAGAGAGAGAGATTTAATTTTTAAATAATGCAAGTGACTGAATTTGAGAAGCCAAGGCTACCAAAAAGAACTGAATCGTGAACTGACTGACTTGGTAATAATTATTATCAATCAGTTGAAACTTATGTACTTTTTTTTCCTTGCAGGGTCAATCAGATACTAGTAGATTTACAATGTGTTTGGGGGGGCTGTTGTTGGACACTTTTTGTAATATAATATCCTGGCAGAGTTAACCAAATAATATGGAGGCAGTGTGTTTTGGGGATTGTTGACGATGTTTTTAATATAATATCCTGGTAGGGTGAAACAGATACTAAGGAGGGAATGTGTTTTGGGGGCTGTTGATTGATGTTTTTTAATATTATATCCTAGCAGGGTTAACCAGATACTATGTACTAGGAGGAAATGTGTTTTAGGGGCTGTTGATGATTTTTTTAAATATGATATCTTGGCAGGGATAACCAGTTACTAAAGAGGCAGTGTGCTTTGGAGGCTGCTTGACTGTGGATGTCTTTTTTCTAATAAAATATCCTGGCAGGGATCAAGCAGATACTAGGTATGCAATGTGATTTGGGAGCTGTTTGTGGATGACATTTTTTTTAACCTAATATCTTTTTCATGGTCAATCAAGATAGATTAGGATGGTGTGTTGATTTTTTTTTGTTGAACCCCTAGCCTTGCATGACTAAAGTGTATATGGGGGAACTGAAGGAAGATTCCCTGCAAGCTGCTGACTATGTGATATGAAAGAAATGCATTAATGCAGCTGTTGTCTTCTCTTTATATTATTTTAAACCTTGTAGGCTCAAAGCAGATACTGTGGGTAAGCAGTTGGACTGGGGCTATGCCTAGTATGTGTAAATTAAATGACTGGCCTTACTGTTGTATTTTTGACTTGCTTTGCAAGAGTAATTTGCATTTGAGCAAAGTAAGATTGGCCGCAAGCTCTGAACTCCGGCTATTGCTTATGTGAAAATAAATATATATATATATATATATATATATATATATATATATATATATATATATATATATATATATATATAGTGTCATTTTTTAATCACTTTTTTGTTTATTAACCTCGCAAGATCAAATCAGATACTGTGGGTGTGGTGGGCAATGGGGATTGGGGCTACATGTGAATAAAGCAACTTGCCCTGATGTTTGCTGTTGTAATTCCATCTTTGCAAGACTGTAATAGCTGTCTGTACTTTCAGATTAATGTAATCTATCAAATGTATGAGTCATTCTTAATGTATATTTCATATCTGTTCATGTATATACTGAATGTTTGTTTAAAAATGCTTGTAATATGTTATAGCTTTTCTCCCTGGACATATGTTGAAAACTTTTTTTTTTACTTAAGCCAGATGGACAAACCTGAGTAAACAAAATTAGAATAAATAAACTGAAACTTGTATTTGTCTAAAATGAGCTGGCACACATAAGTTGTGACCAATGTTTCTGTCAAAATGAAATTAATACAAGTATGTATCTCACTTATTTCTACTTTAATCCTGACAGGGTCAAAGCAGATACGTTTGTTTGGTAATGTTGGGAGGAGGGTGTTTATGAAATAAATGAGTTGACTGGACTTGCTGTTCACAGTTGTAATTCTGGCTTTGCAAGATTAATGTGTATTTTGTTAAAGTCAACTGTCATACAAGCATGTGTCAGTGACTCTCAGAACCACTGGCACATTAGGCATTGGAGTGAACTTGAAGTGTGAATAATAAATTAAGACAGTAAAATTGGATTTCCAAACCTCCTTACATTTCATTTGGCATTGTAAAAATGCAGATAACCTCATACAGTACAGTGTATGTTTACTACATTATGTAGACTCATAATAATTGTGTTTAGGTTTTGTACTGTTATAGCATAACATAAACACCTCCTTAGCTCTGAAATGTAATTTAGTCTAGTATTGGTTGATAAACTATTCAGCATGTGCAATAGTGATACAGCAGTTAAATTTATGTAAAATGGTAAGCATGATCAGTGTTGATCCTGCTGTAACATAGCTCTGCCCATCCGAATTAACCCCACCCCTTTCTAGTTGGCCCCATCCCATTCAGATGTCTCCTGCAGCCCCCTTTGATTTAAAGTCACCAGCTTCCACAGAATTACGGTATTGATTTAACACTTTGGCCAGGATTTAATAAAGCTTACACTGAGCTAAACTCCATGTAAGAATAGTGGCACGGCTCGAACATAGAGTTTGGAGTCTGTGCAATCCAGTAAATAAGGCTGGGGGTGCGCAGGAGCCTCCCAGCACTATTCTATCATGGACACCATGGACTAATGCTAATCACCTCATTTGCTGGCGAAAACCATGCAAATGAGGTGAATTAGTGATTCAGCAAGCAGACAGGCATCCATGTTGGAGCCGTGTCTGCTGCAGAAATGTATTCGGTTACTAACTGTACATTTCTGCAAAAATCAAAATGGGGGCATGACAGCTCAAAGTAAAGCATGTATTATGAGTATTAGGCATGCCAATGGCCATAAATATGGCCATTGGCATGCAAAGGTGTTTCAAAATTATAAAAATGAAAGTTTATTTTATTTTTGGCCAATTTCGGCCGTTTAAGAGGAGCACAGTGGTGTGCAAATGAGATCATGCAGAAAATAAAAAAAATGTAAAAAGTCAATTTTATGTGAAAGATGAATTTTACCATTATAAGTGGCAGCAGGTAGAATCATAATAACAGGTAACAGTGGTAGCTAAGGACATAGGCTCTAGTGTAGTGGTGTAACTAGGGCCTGAGGCAGTGAGGTATGCAAATGAGCTAAATTTATTGAATAGCAAAATGGGAGACTATGTCCACATGCACCTAACCGTGTAGGAGCTATAATGCAGTGGTGTAAGCAGGAGAAGCAGCTGACATAAAATGTGGTGTGTTATGCTTGGTGTAAGCACATTAGAGCTCTGCGGCTCCTATTTGCACTCAGCTAGGCACAGTTAAGCAAGGGGGTGTGTCTGAGGCTACTTAGCTGTGCTTAGCTCTTTCAAGAACTGAGGAGCATGTTCATGTCCAGGGGAGGGCCTTTTCTGCTCAGCAATATTTACACTTGCTAAAACAGTTTGCAGGGCTCGCCACAGAAGTTAAACAGAGCAGAAAAAAAGGAAATAGCAGTATAAAGGAAATGACCTACAAATCACTAAAATGGCCTCTCCCAGTCAAAGTGGCCCATTCAACCTCCTCAGTAATATAACTGGCAGGTGGAATATATCATAGTGAGTCAATCACACAGGCAGCATCTGCAGCAGATCAGTATAAAGTATGCAAACACCTTTCAGTCTGTTTTTTTTCCCACAAACCCTGCACCATTGGTGTACAGAGTTGGGAGTTTTAATTAACAAAATGTTAGGGGCTGCTGTCGCTTTGATACATCAGTATATGCTAGAGACTGAGGGTGGTGAGGAGGATAATGCTGACAAATGTCCCAGACTGAGGAGGAGGAGAAGAGTATTCAGACCCAGGGTAACCTACCAGGGGCTACATGATCTGGATATACTAGAGCACTACAAGGTGGACAGGGACATACTTCAGCATCTCATCAAGCTGTGTTGGCCTCACCTCAGACCCAAAGCCAACAGAGGGGAACCCATCCCAGCTGAAACCAAATTATGTGTAGCCTTAAGAATACTAGCTACAGGTACCTTCCAATGACCTACTGTGGACATCATGGCGTCTCACAAGCTTCTTCATCCAGGGTATTCCACCAGTTCCTGGATGTCATGTGAACACATGCTGGTGAGCACATATATTTCCCCAGCACCCCTGAGGAGACAACCAGCAATATGAGTCTTTTCCAACATGTAGAAGACTACCCAGAGGTACTGGGTGACATAGACTGCACACACATCCACATCAAGGTATCACCCGGTGAAGAGGGTAGAGTCTATGTCAACTGCAAGGGCTATTACTCCATCAACTGCCAGGTCATGTGCAATGCCCAGAGCATTATCATGAATGTGTGTGCTGGCAGCCCTTGTAGTTATCATGACTCCCACATCTGGCATGCCTCACAGCTGTCCCAGGCATTTGCCAGGGGGGACATCCCGTATGGCCATCTGGTGGGGGATGCTGGCTATGCACTAGAGTCATGGATGATGACACCCATCAGAAATGTACACACACACACACACACACACACACACACACACACACACACACACTGAAGAATGCCATAACAAGGCACATGCACAAACGAGGAACATTGTAGAGAGTGTGTTTTGGATGCTCAAGCTATGGTTCCACTGCTTTGACATATCTTGTGGAGCCCTGTAGTATTTTCCAGCCACATGTGCACGCATGTTTATAGTATGTGCCATGTTACACAATATGATTCTGTGGAAACAGCTGTGGCAGGAACATCACAGGGAAGGGCAGTACATCCCCCCACCATAGCCAAGGTCCACACAGGCACAGGGGACTTGGAAGAGGAACCCGCTGAGTCTGCTCCTGTAGGCAGACAGAGGAGTGTCCAGTATGCCCAGGCCTTGGCAAAGAAGCAATGCATAGCACACACACAGTGACACAATAGTGACCCAGGGACTGACACCTCTCTCTCACTTGCACACACAGTAAAATGGCTGCCACTCACATCACACTACCTGTGCCTTGCCATGTATAGGCTGTGTACTGTATGCATCCAACAGAGTCAGCCATCAAGCACTGTCCTCACAACTGCCACAGGCACAAGGTAAGTCAGTCTTCTTAACAATAACTGAATGGAGTAGTACATTGTGGTAGCATAGCTATGGTATCACTGCATGCATGCAAGGAAATGGGGTGGCCTACCAGGATAGCAGCAGACAACCGACAGCTATGTGGGGCAACAGGAAATGTCTGCCCAATACTGGTTTCCCCAGAGTATGCACTAGTCTCCTAGGTGACAAATCTCGCTGCAGTATATGTGGAGGGCTAACTAACTGGGGGATCATAGGTCACATGCATGGATGTCAATGTGGGGTCCCATCCATACTCACCTCTCAGCCTCACCCAGCAAGTCAGCCATAGAAAACCATAAAGAAATGTCTGGCAAAGGCCCAAAAATGGGGACAATGAAGAAATATTTCCCTACAGACTTACACAGTGATATCACAGCAGGTCTTGCAATTGCATTAAGGCTGTGAAGGGTAAGAAGTCTGAAAACCAAACATCTGCCATTACAATATAACCTGTGGTCTTTAAGTGATATGTCTGTATTCTGCAAGACAGGCACAATCATATGCTAAATGGAACCAAAATGTAAAGTCAACATCAGCACACTCTATGCAAATGTGTACAGTTGACAGGTGTGGCTCCCCAACACACCCATGTTCCCACAGAAATTCAGTAACATTAATATTTGTAGGGTATTAGCAGCAGAGCACACATTCTCAGGGCTGTCCCAATCAACTTGATAACTTGTTGTATGTCCACAATATGCAGGGGTCAATGAGCTATGTATATGTGTGGTCAATACTGTCAGGATGTGGCCAGCACTTACTCCTGGCTGTTGTTTCTTAGTGGCCTAGGTACAGTACTGTGGTTGACAGGGTCCATGTTCCAAGAACTGCAGTGCCAACTATTTTGTATGTCATCTACACCTACGGTAGGAGTTGTACACACTGTCCAGATGCCAATATCTATTACTGCAGGAAATCTGGACAGGTCAGAGACAGACAGCCAATCATATGGACAGTACACAGCTCAGAGTAATCAACACAGTGCCTAGCATATCTCTCAGCTGTACAGACTTTCTGCAGAATGTCCATAGGTTTGCATCATATTTTTGGTCTGTTTATAATGAAATTGTAGTTATCTGGCAAATCATTGCCAAATCACGAAATATTAAAGTCAGAAAATAATGACAGATTGTAGTTTCAGACTTCATGACTTTTAGAAAAATGCATGCTGATGCAAAACTTGTTATTGTATCACCTTTCTAGGTTTGTAAGGCCAATCGTTAACAATGGTCTCTATATTTAGGCCTTTGTGCCCCAATTACTTATGGCTTTCTCCAGATGTCTGTCTCTAAGAAGTTGAGAGGTATGGTGCCTAGTAGGACAGCAGGTACCTGAAAGTCAGTGTACTGCCAGGTTATAAAAGGCTGCCACCTTACTGTGTCAGCACTGATAACATATCACTGGCCAACATCCATACCCCTGGAATGACAGGTTGTCAAAGAAGGAGCACAAGTATGTCTGGTATATCTGTTCTGCTTGTCCTAACATTGCATTCGCCTGCCAACTATTTACAAAACAAGAAAGGGTCATGTCAAAACATCAATGGCAGACAGTTGAGATGCAGATGTCATACCCATAAGAGAAAGCAAGCAAATACCAAACTGGTCTCCCAACTGTCTATGTTTGGCAGAACAGTATTAACAGAGAAACAACAGCAATTCCACGTTGAAAATATTTATTATTTAAAATACATGTCTTAGCGCCTCGGCCACTACAGCGTTCAAAGAGCAGATGATTCATAGTAAAAATACATTCCCTTATATACTAAAAGATAACCAATAATAACATAATCAATCAATTAAACAATTACATATTTAAAGAGACTACACTCTCTCCCAAAAAGAATAGGCCCAAAATAAACATACAGAGCTACACAAATATCAAAATACAAAATTCTATATTTTATTATATTAAATATTTCCAATTGATTTCCATATTTAAACCATAAGGAAATAATGTATTTTAATATGAAAATAGATTCTTTATATAATAACATATTTTTTAATAATTTATGATCTCCTTTTTTAACAAAAATTTGCTCTAAAATAGTAGCTTGTAATAAATTTGCGTTACTATTATGAGTTTCTAAAAAATGTAAGGCCACTGAATTTTCTATTGCTCCCCTCTTAATATCCCAAATGTGTTCCTATAATCTAAACTTGAACTTTCTTTTAGTTTCTCCAATATAAAATAAGTTACAAGGGCATTTAAGGCAATAAATAACCCCATCAGAATAACAAAAAAAATGTTTATTCGGTAAAAATCCTTTATTATTGATCTTATTAAAGGATAACCTAATAAATGAACATACACTACAAGAATGACAAGGAAAAGTACCAAAGGTACCTAATGAAATATATAATTTATCAGTAGGGCATATAAAATATGCTCTTATTAAGATGTCACCCAAATTTTGTCCCCTTTTATAGGCAATCAAAAGACTAGAAGAGAGCAAGCTATATACAACTTTATCTTTCAATAGAAATTTCCAATAATATTTCACTATGTCCCAAATTTCTTTACTCAATAAATTATATGTGGTAACAAAATAAATATAATCTTGTTGTGTATTGTTATTCTGTTTAAATTCATTATTTGATTTAATATGTCCCTCTGTTACTGCTATTAATTTATTAATAGATTCCATAACTAATTGCATAGTATAACCTCTATGTAACAATACATTAACAAGTTTTGTAATCTGCCTCTCCAGATCTTGATAACTATTACATAATTTGGACAACCTAACCATTTCACCATAAGGTATAGATTTAATAGTATGTGGGGGGTGACAGCTAGTACCAAATAAGTACTGATTTCCATCTGAAAATTTTTGATGAATAGTAGTAAGAATATGTTCATCTTCTCTACCTACTAAAGTAATATCTAAGAAATTAACTCTTGTTCCAACTTGTAAACCATCAAATTTAATGTTATGTCTATTATTATTAAGTTGAGATATGAAATGGGCAACAAAATCACGACCACCTTTGCACAGAAAAATCGAATCATCAGTATAACAAAAGTATAAAATCACATAGTTCTGTACAAAGGAATTGGTATAAATATAATCCAACTCAAATTTTGCCATAAAAATATTAGCATACATTGGGGCAAATGGTGCCCCCATGGCAGTACCTCACACTTGGTGATAAATAATTTCATTAAAACTAAAGAAATTATTTGATAAGCAAAACTGAGTCAAATCTAAAACATAATGAGAAATCGGACTATCACCCAAAAAATAGTGTAAAGCTTGTATCCCATCCTTATGATTAATGTTTGTATATAAGCTAACTACATCAAGACAAATCCAAAACATATCTTGAGTCCAAGTTACATGTGCAATTTTATCAATGAAATCAAAAGAATTCTTAATATAGGAATCTAATTTTTCCACAAAAGGTAACAGGTACTTATGTATAGTTTGCCCTACATTTTGTAAAAAATAATTAGTAGCTGCTACAATGGGCCAACCCAGAGGGTTATATAAATTTTTATGTAACTTAGGGAGACAGTAAAATGTGGCCAATTGGCAATTCTCTGTACAAAACTTAGTATCTAAATCTTTTTTACAAAAATAGCCTAAACGAACACCTTTTTCAACAAGAATAGTGAATTGTTTGATGGATTCTATATAGTCCTTATATTCACAAATGTGATAAGTTGACTTATCATTAAGATGATCCATACACATTTGATAGTATTGAGTATAATGAAGTAATACAATTTTATTACCCTTATCAGAGGGTTTAATAATAAGATCATTCCTATTCTTTAATTTTTGCAAAGAAAGCCATTCATTCTTTGTCATATTAAAAGAACTAAAATTATTATCATAAGTATCTACTGATTCTTGTAAAGAAAAATATAACATTTCAGAAAAGTGAGTTATAGTGCCATTAATATATGGAGGAATAAACTTACTATGACACTTTATACCATCAGTATTTAACAAGGTATAAGCATTAGGTGTTACAAAATCATTATTAGAAGTACAAGAGAAAAAACTGTCTTCACTTAAGTCACTATCAAAACTACAATTTTCGTTGTTATCAAAATTACAACTGTTACTCCTTGTAAAAAATATTTTAAATGTAATTTCCTAATAAATCTGAATGCTTCCTGTTTAATAACATGATTTCTAGGAATAACTGTTGGCACAAATTTTAAGCCTAACTGCAAAACAGAAATTTCTTCTTCTGGCAATGAAACACCAGACAAGTTAACAACATTAGAACTGTTAATTTCAAAAGAAGTCAAAGATGTACTAATTCCATCTGCTACCTTTTGAAATTTGCTTAGGCTGTCCTTCACTCGATGGAGAACCCACGCTAATTCCTTTTTTCTTGTTGCCTCTTTTATTATTGTCCAAATTGGCCAGAAAGTGCTGTTTATGAGCCTGTGGATTTTGCGCATCTGGCAAAAGAGGGAATTCTAAAATATCCCCTTCAGAATCAGTAGTAAAACCAACTCCTTCTGACGAGGCAAAAGAAACAGATAATTGTTTTTACTCCGGTTGTTTCTCTGTCCCATCTGTTTAGAGCGTGAATTATATGAACTTTTCCATAGGAAAGCCCACCCATTATTATAGTCCCGTATGTCTCTCCTAATTTTAGTAGATTTAATATGTACTAATTAGTTTTCAAACTTGTTTAACTTGTCTTGCAAACGAAAAAATATCGTTAACTTTATGTTCACCTACCACATTAAGCAAATTAGAATGCATATCATGTAATTCACGTTGCAATTTGGTTTGAAGTAAGCGCTCTCTCTCTCTACTAAGATATTCACCCATTCCATAGCACAGGAATGGGCAGCAGCAAGCCATCTGTCTTTAAATACAATATCCGTAGCATCTGAAGAATCAAATGGTGTTGCTGGGCTTTTAAACGCTCTCAGCCCTCTCGGGGCAATATCAAGTTCAATATATCTATTCAAACCTAACAAGTTGAAATGGTAACGAGTCTCACGAAAAATAAGTTTCTCAAAGTTATCTACATTATCCTGAATATCTTTAGGAAAGGAAACATACCAGAGGCAGAGTCTCCCAAACTTCCAAACGGATTGAGAAACTTACGTTGTCTCTCTTCCATAAACTGAAGAGGGCAGTATGCAGGTACAGAAGAATCATTTCTAGCAACTGTAGCAGGTGTCCCTGGTAAAGCAGCTGGCAAAACTGTAGTAGTAGAATCAACTTTTAAAGCACAAACAGGAACACATCCTTGTTGAACAACAGCAGCAACATTAGGCACACCAATATTCACCAAACTAGAACCGGAAGTTACATTAGATACTCCTGATAAGAGAAAGTTATCCAAAGTTCTTTGTGAGGAATTACCCAATGCACCTTGAATTCCCGAACCACCAGGAACCGGAGGGGTAGCGACACCAATGGGAGCAGAGTTGAAGTCATCACGAAACACCCTGGGAATATATGGACCTGTTCAGATGTTAGTCTGTGATGGTTTGACAGCTAGGCCAACATGTAGCCTCATAATAACATAGTAACACAAACCATCTGAGGACCACAGCAGATGTAGTGGTGCAATGATGGACAACCTGCTAAATATGTATACTCAGAGGTGTGAAGTCCATAACCTTGTATGCGATGTTATGGCATTTACCCTGCTCGCACCATAATTAAATACATAACAGCAGCCACTGTGGGCAGAGCGCATGACTGGACTACAGAAGGACAAAGAGACACATAAGAGGAAGGGGAACCACTGGGCAGACAAATGGAGAATGTGCACACCAGAACAAATTGTTTAGCAACATAGCTGCCCTGCAGTGTAAGGAGTCAGTAAACATCACCTGCAAATACACAACACACACCCACATAAGTGGAGGTCCACAACAAAACAAAAACCCAAACAAAGGACACCTCAGATGCAAAAACACATGAAAACTCCACAAACCTACACACCACAGAGCATGCATAGTCCACACACCAGGTCTTGCAAACACTAAGGCCTTACCATACAGTCAACATATTGCTCATAGAAGATTCCACTGGGAGACACAAAGATGTGCCTCTCACCAGGCAGGATAAGGAAAAAGTCACGGTCACTTGTTTGTCAGGTGCCATAATCTGCCATATCACACAAGCGCTCAAGTCACCCCACAACAGGTACAGGTATCACTCTGGTCTGGTCCATGGTGGTGTGAGCGATGTCAGATGTACATCCGTGGATTATAGGAAGACAGACATGATTCAGCTTGCTGAATATGTGTCCCATGCAGGTATGTCCCTAACCTTAAGCAGCATTCTGCCGTCACCCAGAAAATGGCTCATTACAAACAGAAAATTATTGTCAGTAACACTTGGCTCATTTACTGGTGTCATCCCAGGGGGATCCACTGCCTGGTAGCCTGGGAACATATGATCGACAGACCACCCTGCCTTGCTAGAGATGGCCTGCATCTGTCTCACTTGGCCTTCAGGCCTCTGGCAAAGGCCCTTGGCTCCCCATAGTGCTTTTGTAGGGAAAGTCATTGGGTCCATACTACCAACATAAAATAGTCAACAAAACACAAATTAAAGGCCATGCCGCTAAACCCTAGGAGTGTAAACAGGAAAATGCACTCATTGCAAGCAGTTGTAACCCTGGAAGATGGTGACATTTGTGCACTCACAGAAAACTGACCCACAGCCGCGGAGAGAAACCCATTCTTACCTAACCACTCATCCTATCACACAGCCAGACCCCAAAATGTGGGCAGCAAAGCCAAAGGAGATGGAGTACAAACATATAGTAGACAGACAGACACACACACACACACACACACACACACACACACACACACACACACACACACACACACACACACACACACACGCACACACACACAGACACACACACACACACACACACACACACACACACACACACACACACACACACACACACACACACACACACACACACACACACACCCACCTCCAGGCTGGTCAAACAGTCTGACACACACAAGACACTCCAAGTGTAGTCATCTGTTGACAAGACCCCTATGCAAATTATACATAGCTACAGGCCAACATATCTGACTCAGCACACCCACCCCACATGTCTGGCCCTCTACAAATCTATCAAGATTCCACCCATCATCCTGATCCTGGCTGACTTATAGTACCCAACCATTGATTGGAAATCCAACCATGCCAGAACAGAAATACACAGAGATTCCCCCATCTTATCAATGCTATATCCTTAGGACAGCCACTTGATACTCCCACAAGATGTAATACCTATATCAGACTTGGTAATAACCAACATGATCAACCATTGCAGCACCCCTATGGTATCATCCTCTTGGCAAGATCCGACTGAAAAGCGGTCAAGTGTCATATCACCATCTCTCCCAACCCACCTCTAGCCATGGTAAAAGCAAAATGTCCCACAAGCTGATCACAACCACCAGAGGGATGGTATAAACAGCCGAACAGCCCCCTACCCCACTAGAGGAACAGGCACCAACTTCCAAATGTACACAAAACTACTATGCCAGCATATACATAGAGATGCATGGAATAAGGAATACCTGACAGGAGAACATCACTGTCTGCAAGGGAGAATAAACCTGCCTGCAAACATCTGCAATAAAGGAACCATATAATAAAAGGACACCATTGTTGTCCATGACTGAGAAGGAGCATGTGCATAATTGGAAGTAATTACCCCTTGGCCTGAAAAAACAAATAAGAGCACAGTGAAATCCACCAAGGGCAACTCTAAGTCCAAATTGCCCACATCTAAGACAGACGATCATAAGGTCTTCCTCACATATGTCTACACTCCCAAAGGAAGCTCCCAGATCTGTGCAGAACTGATGGTCAAGGACACCATATGCAAAAATGCTGTAGATATAGCCAATCCACTGGCTGACAGATGCAGTGGAAATGTCTCCCCTCTATCCCCCTATCAGGAAAGCAGGACATCCCCAGTACCTGAACACCCAACCCTTATCACAAGAGAACAGGGCATCACTGCCTTCTCAAAGTCAAGAAGACAACCTCCATGGGACCTGAATACATCCCAGGCTGCAACCTAGATGAACCCAGATATGAACTGGCAGCATCCTTATGCACTATACACACCCAAAGCCTGAGTACTGTCTTTGTCACAGCCGAGCAGCAGACATCCATTGTCATCCCTTTACACCAAGGTGGAGTGTTCACCAATCAAGGAAATGAAAGATCCCTCAGCCTAACTAGCCTGATCCGCAAGACCATGCAATGGATTATTATGGATCTCATTAACAGGGACATTGGCAAAATCCAAATACATTATCCTACACAGTCTGCCATTCTCAGGGGAGGTATGTCAGTGAGCACTGGATGACTTCCCTGAGGCAGCCAACAAAGGCATGGATGAGGGAAAGATGGTGCACTCTGGCCACCTTGACCTGGCCAAAGCCTTACACACTATTCCCCACTTGCCCATGGTACATGAACTCTGTAAACTAGGCAGCAATCCATATGTTACCAGATGGGTAGCAAACTGGTTCATTGATAGAACCCACATAATCATAATAGGGGTAGCCAACTCAAACAGTACACCCATAATGAGTGGGATATGCAGGGATCAGTCTGGGGGCCTCTGGTATACGGGATATAGTTCCCTGAGGTGCAGGCCAAAAACACTGGCCTATGGATGACCAAGTTGGCAGATGACTGCAAGCTGGGAACAATCATCGATACCCAAAGTGATGTGGATGCCCTACATGAGGGTCTTACCAAAAGAAATGACTGATGCCAGAATCATGGCCTCAAGGTGAATGCTTGCAGATGCATCATCATCCCCTTCAGGGAGGCTGACATTCCCACAAAGTATTACATTAACATCAATGTCCTACATACACAAGCAGTAGTGAGGCATTTGGCCACCCAGGTTAATAGCAACCTGAAGTCTGAGCACCATGTTGCTCTCGTTGTACAGAAAGCTTCATAGATGGGACAACTCAAATGTAAGGGTATCCATCCAGGGACAAAGAGGTCAAAAGATCCATATATGCTAACCTTATGAGGCCAATTATTTTGTTCAATGCCCCCTTCAGCATATACCTCACAAAGCACATACATCAGCAGGAGAGACCACAGAGGTTCCTCACCGGGAGAATGCAGGAACACAAACACCTACCCTACACACATAGGCTAACAGCACTGTCCCTCTACTCAGTTCCATACAGACTCCACAGAAGTGACCCCTGTCTGGCATACAAAGCAATCCAGACCCTGCCTTGATGTGACTTTTGCACATCTGGAAGTCAAGGCCTACTCAATCAACCTGTAGGCACAGCATTGACTTGGTCTGTGATAGCAATACGGCTTGTTAGTGTGACAGATACATCTCCCACACACTCCCCTGTCTATGGAATACACTCCCTGTTCACATCAAACCAAGTGCCTCAATACCCCTAGTGAAGTGCTCCCTGTATAAGTGCATGGGAAATGGAAAATACAGTCCTGTGATTCCACCTGTGTCCCTGCTGGACAGAGGCTCTGGGTACTGACATGTCTTAATATGGGCTACACTCTTGTCTGTGAAGATCGCAAGGGCTTCAAGGCCAGTAGCCTACTAACTACATTATTCTGTACTGCTCTGCCACTGACATACCTGGAAATCACAGTGCTATTTGGAATATACCACACATATAATGGGCATCTTTGCTCATTAGAATGCACTCTGTACCCACACCCATACCTCTCAACCTCTTACAGCAAGACATTTGGACAAAGTCATAAATAAAAGTGGGGCAAAGGCCCAATGATAGGCATGTGTTTTAAATATTTATCTTACAAACTTAGAAAGTTGGTAGAATAACAGGTTTTGATTTGCAGGAATTGTCTGAAGGTTATGAAGTCTGAAACACAAATGTTTGTCATTATTTTCTATCTTCAGCCTTTAATTAGTTGCCAGTAACTTGCCAGAAAACCAAAAGTTTATGAAAAATGGACAAAAATTAGACAAACATCTGGACAATTTGCAAATAACTGTACAGTTGAATGGTATGCAACCAGGATGTGACTTTTCAGGTAAGAAGAATACCACGCAAGCAGGAGATCCCCAGCCAATATATCACCAAGGTGCTGGACTGTCTACACAGCTTCATCAGTCAATTGGCTGTAACCACACCTCTCAACTGGCCAGATTGGGCAATAATGTCTATAGTTTGGCTCATAATATTGTTCTGTGTATCATACAGCTTGCATTTCTCTGGAACATCACTGTGATTATCTGATGATTTCTGTCAGTAGGTAATGACACAATTCATTTCAGTGTCAGACATCATATACACTGTTCCTTAGATACTTCATGTATATTTATTTTTTGTTTATTCATGTTACTAAATGATAATTCACTTTGTACTTAATTATGTACTCTGTAATTTGTCCCATTGAAATATAGTATGAGTGGAGCTTTTCTCCTCGGGCCTCTACTGAAAATGGACATATATATCTAGACTAGCTAGCGGGTTAACAAAAATAAAAATAAAATAAATATATGTCAGAAGATGTATGCTAAAACAAACCCTGTAACTCTAGCAACTTCCTTTTTACTTTTGAGTGGTATGGCTGTAGCACACAAATCCCTGGACTGGAGTACAACTATCTCTGGAATGGAGTCCCGCTCTACCTACTGAAGGTCATACTGGGCATGTTCCTATACTTAGAGAATTACAGCCCATGTCGGAAACCACATTGGACTATATAACTGTATTGTGCATATATGTCTTTGCATACAGACAGCTATGTACACCTTAACTGTCTCTACACACACCCATCAGACAGCATTACCCTCAGCTAGCTGTAGGTGGCCCATATGTGATATATCTGCATCTGTTGCATGTGATACACAGACATATATATGGGCATCATAGAACAATATGTCATGTGTACACACACATAGACATAGGGAAGAGAGAGACAGTCAGTGATAGAGAGAGAGACAGGGAGACACACACAGAGTGAGTCATACACAGAGATACCCTGAATGGCACAGAGTGATGTCCTGCTGCAGACAGTGGCATACAGGTTGTAACCAGTTGCACATGCCAGCATAAAGGTGAGCTCCATTGTGTAATAGTACTGAGATGGGGGTCATAATATCACATCACTTATGTGTGTGTGTGTGTGTGTGTGTGTGTGTGTGTGTGTGTGTGTGTGTGTGTGTGTGTCTGTGTGAGAGAGAGTGTGTGTGTGTGTGTGTGTGTGTGTGTGTGCGTGTGTGCGTGTGTGTGTGTGTGTGTGTGTGTGTGTGTGTGTGTGTGTGTAGGTTTAAGTTTTAAAAAGCCTTTCCCACTCAGTACACTTCCTATTGCCCTACTTTACAAGATCTGCTGATGTCATTCACCTTAGAAGTACCTTTGGACAACCCTCATCCCTATAAGCTTTGTGGAGCATGTGATAACTGTGTACCACTATAGTACAAATAACTAGATAGGTAGAGGTTTTAATCTCAGTCTTGGCAAATGTAAGTGTGTGTTTGTAGGTGGAACAGTTTTAGGCCATTCCCACCCAGTACACTTCCCAGTGCCCTACGTTAGCAGTCCTGCTGATATCATTCCCCTTAGAAGTACCTTTGGACAAACCTCAGCCCTATAAGCTCTGTGGCGCATGCAATAATTACATAACCTTGTAGTACAAATAACTAGACAGGCAGGGGGTTTATTCTCAGTTCTGGCAAATGTGTGTATAAAAATGTGTATAAAAGTGTTTGTAAATGTGTATGTTTGTAGGATAAAGTATTTTGAGGACTTTCCCACCCAGCACACTTCCCAGTGCCCTACTTTAGCAGTCCTGCTGATGTCATGCCTCTCAGAAGTACCTTTGGGCTGCCCTCAGCCCTATAAGCTATGTGGTGCATGCAATAAATACGTAACTGTATAGTACAAATAAGTAAATAGGCAGGGGTTCTATTCTCAGCTCTGGAAAATGTGTGCATAAGTGTTTGTAAGATAAAGTATTTTGAGGACTTTCCCATCCACAACACTTCCCAGTGCCCTACTTTAGCAGTTCTGCTGATGTCATTCCCATTAGAAGTACCTTTGGACAGCCCTCAGCCTTATACGCTCTGTGGTGCATGCAATAACTATGTAACAGTATAGTATAAATAACTAGATAGGCAGGGGTTCTACTCTCAGTTCTGACAAATATGTGTGTGTGTGTGTGTGTGTGTGTGTGTGTGTGTGTGTGTGTGTGTGTGTGTGTGTGTGTGTGTGTGTGTGTGTGTAAAGGTGTTTGTAGGACAAATTATTCTGATGCCTTTCCCACCCAGTGTATTTCCCATTGCCATACTTTACAAGGGCTGTTGATGTAATTATCTTTTGAGATACCTTGGAACACTGTTAACTCCTATGAGCTCCCCAGTGCATGTGATAACTGCCTAACACTGTAATACACATAACTAGATAGGTAGGGGGTTCTAAACCCAATACTGGCAACTGTGATACTGTGTGTGTGTGTGTGTGTGTGTGTGTGTGTGTGTGTGTGTGTGTGTGTGTGTGTGTGTGTGTGTGTGTGTGTGTGTGTGTGTGTGTGTGTGAATCATATCCTGTGTGTGTTTGGGTGAGAATCATATCCTCTGGGGGTGTGGGTTTATACCACTTTGAGGCGTGTAGCACCCAGTGCACATCCCATTGCCCTACTTTACAAGTCCTGCTGATGTCATTCACCTTCGAAGTACCTGTATGCACTCTTCAGGCCTCTATGCAGTGTGGCATGTGAAATAACTGTGTAACACTGTAGTACAAATAGGTAGGGGTTCTAATCTCAATGCTGACAACTATAGTAGTGGCTGTGAAGCAAATTTTCTGTTGTGTGTGTAGGTTATGCCATTTTAAGGCCTGTTGACCCCATCCTCATGGCATTACTTTAAGGAGCCTGTTAATGGCATCTACCTCACATGCACCATGTTAAACTATACAGCCCATACCAGTCATCTGTACAGGCGTATATGGAATATCCAGATGTTTGCAACCTATATGTGCTCTGTGTCCCCTAACAATGGGCATTTATGGGATATCATTACCAAATATGTCACAGTTACCTTAGTAACAGACATGCCAGCATCAGACATCATACCTGACGGAAACAGCATGCTGATACAAAGACTGTTACTGTATCACTTGTCCAGATTTGTAGGAGCAATAGATGAAACCAGTCACTATTTCTGGTGGTTTATCCCACCACCAATGAAGGCATTCCCAAGAATATGTGTTTTAAGAGGTAGTGGGTTATGTCCCAGGCATATAATCTATGTGAAGCATGAAATGTGTACATAGCACTATAGTACATACAAGTGGATACATTGAATTACTAATCTGTCTATTGGCAACTGTGTTTGTGTTTCTGTAGGTACATCCCATGTGGCTTTCTTAATGTGTATATGTGATGGCTATACTATTTTGTGTGCCTCTTCCATCCTGTGAACTTCCCTATTGCCAACCTAGTTTCAGCCCATACAGATGTCATCCACCTTACAAGCATAGTTACACAGTTTCTAACACAAAGGCACTGTGGTGCATGCAATGGTCATATAACTGTGTATTGTACATAAATAGATAGGTAGGTCATCTAATCTGAGAAGTGTCAACTCTATGTGCATGTGTGTTTCAATTCATGTTCCCATATGCAGCAGTGTGTGTGTGTGTGTGTGTGTGTGTGTGTGTGTGTGTGTGTGTGTGTGTGTGTGTGTGTGTGTGGTGTGAGTGTGTCAGATGGCTCGAACATGTTAAGGGCCCCTGAACCCACCATTGGCAATCCTAACAGCCCCTGCAATTATCACTCACTTGAATAGTAGTGGCAGACACAGCAACACTACATTACCTCTATGGTGTTTGTGTTATGTATCTAGCAGTATCGTTTGTAAGACTGGGCAGTTAGGGGCTGTGCTCAGCCCTTCAACAACTGCCCCATGTACAGGACTATGACTCTGTGTGCACTACCAGCATGAGAGGCCAGACTTGCATATGATAGCAGACGTACATGCCAGTGATTGTCAGGTTAGACTAACACAGGCTGACTTCTGTCAGGAATACATGCCCCAATCCTGTCAAACACAGTACTATGCATACCCTCATCAACTGCATCAAGGTTGAGTGGATGAGAAAGACATGGCAGGGGCAACAGATTCTGATAGGTGACTCTGTTGCAGTTAAAGTAATGGCTAAGCTTGTGATGGACCTTTTGACAGTACTCAAGTAACCTCCTCTGTATGTATGAGCCTCTGGTACTAAAGGGCACCCAGGTGACATGTATGAAGGCTTGCTGGCTGTGTCAAGAAGTATGTATGCAAGGTCATACTGTCCATCCCAATTGTTCCTCACACACTGTTGCATGCATACACATCTGGTAAACATTTACATATACAGCTGTACCTTGGCTAGGAAAAGGTCACTGTGTTTCCACTCTGCCATACCCATCTTTGCTACTGTCAGCAGGCCCACAGCCTGCAGACACACAGACACCTGGAACACAAATAGAATACAGTATGTAAGACTACAGTCAGTCAACAGTACTAACACCAATAATGCATCATGGCTAAAAAGGTACATACACTTCGATGTGTACCCATAACTATTGCCAGCAGATAGCACCTTACTCAACATTACATTACATTACTACACTGTACTATATTCACCTTGTGCATCAGACCCATATTAACATGCCCCTGCATTGATGGTATGGATAACAGGGCTGTAGCACAGGTATCATCACATGCTCAGGGTGTGGTGTGGGTTTGCCAGAGGCCTAGGCTGGGCCATATGCTTGACATTATGTGTGTGTGTGTGTGTGTGTGTGTGTGTGTGTGTGTGTGTGTGTGTGTGTGTGTGTGTGTGTGTGTGTGTGTGTGTGTGTGTGTGTGTGTGTGTGTGTGCGTGTGTGTATCTAGAGGGGTGGTGTTCAACTGGGCCATGCAAAAAAGCTGTGCATGTCTGGTGGTGACCTGCCTGTGATTGAGATTTCTGAGTGTTTGTATGCACACAATCAAGCCATGTAGTTGCCCTTCACAGGGGTATGTTTGACAGCCATGGACCATACATGGCAGGATGTACAGTTATATTTATTTATTTATTGACATTTGTTAACTGGGTTTGTCCAACTGGGCTTGTGGCCCATTTTTAGTGGAGACCCGAGGAGAAAAGCTCCAGTAATACATTTTAAAACAAGTACAATTTTAAACAATATTGATATAATAGCAGTTATAGCAAAACAATTCACATATGTTGGGATACATGCATAAATTTAAAGTTGCATTAAAAAGAAGCTAAGTAACAATTTTACATTGATATAGTTCAATAGGTCAACAATGAACTTTTTTTGTTTGTATGAAATTGTGCAAATGCATAGTAGACACATTGGAGAGAGATGTAATGAGGTACTTAGTATGGTCCTTTTGATGGTACATAAAGGGAAGGAAGACTAGGTAGGGTCATGGCAAGGGCAGGTTCTTGAATTGAGAAAATAAGCTTTTAGTTCATTTTTAAAGTGTGAGGTGTGGGAGATTGAACGTAAGTCAATGGGAAGTTTGTTCCATGCATGGGCAAGTTAGTGTTTGTTGAGTAGTTTGCCTACTGACCTTTTTGGGTGGCAGATATCAAGTAATTGTTGGTTAGAAGTACAGAGGGTCTGGGATGGGATGTAAATGGAGACTAAGGAAGATAGAGATGGACAGAAGGAGGGTTTATAAAGAATAGAGTGTAGCATATGACATTTATAAGATAGCAGAAACTGGGGAAGTTCAAGCCATTGAAGAGAGTTGAAAGAAATGCAATAGTGTGAGTTGTATGGGGAGTTAGTAATGAATCTGGCTATTTTATGGTAAGTCTGTTGCAGTTTGTTTAGAGTGGAGGCCTGGATATTGGTAAGAACTGGGGCGGCGTATAAGAGGGAGGGGAGGAGGAGTGCCTGGCCCAGGGTAAGTCTAGATTCAGGGGTTAAGAATTTTTCGTTCCGATATAGCAGACCTAGTTTCTGGTTTGTTTTTTTTATACATTTGAGTATTTGTAGGTTGAACTTGAGTTTGCCATCAATAATGACCCCTAGGAGTTTTGTATGGGTGTCAGGTTGGATATTTGTACTATTAGAAGATGTAATAAAAAAGGAGGTTTTGTGATGAGAAAGAGAACGGGGAAGGAAAAGTAAGAGTTTGGTATTTTTGGGATTTAGGATCAATAGGTTGTGAGAGAGCCATTGTTCAGTGGATAGTAGGGCCTGTTGGGTCAGGGATTGTAGTTCAGGAATGTTATTTGAGACGGATATAAGTGTGGAGTTGTCGGCATACTGAATAAGGGAGGATTCTTTGCATGAGGTGTAAAGATCATTGGTGAAGATGTTAAACAAAAGGAGTCCCAAGATGGAGCCTTGGGGAACACCAGTGGAGATGGGAAGGAAAGGTGAGGAGGAAGAGAGCCATTTGACAGATTGTTCCCTGCCAGATAGGTAACTATTAAACCAGGCAAGTGCGGAGGGGGATAGGTGGAGATTTGCGAGTTTGGATAGTAGTAGAGGATGAGAGACAGTATCGAAGGCTTTGGAGAGATCTAGGAAGAGGCAGGAAATTAGTTTATTGTTATCTAGGGCCTCTGCAATGATATGAGTGAAGGAGAGGAGGGCAGTGGTGGTGCTGTGGTGAGGACGAAATCCATGTTGGGCAGGGGTAAGTAAGTGGTGTGTGAGGAGGTGATTGAGAAGCTGTGAGTGATTACATTTTTCTAATATCTTGGAGAGGGGGACAGAATGGCAATGGGTCAGTAGTTTGAGGGGTCAGTGGAGTTTCCACCTTTATGAAGAAGGATAGTGAAGAATGATTTCAAAAGGGTGGGGGCAGTTGATTCTAGAATAGATTGATTAATTAGTATAGATACAGGATAGGCAATTGAGTCAGCAGCAAGTTTGAGGAATGTAGGAGATAGATTGTCAGTGGAAGGAGATCAAGGTTTTAGCTTGAGTAGTAGAGATTTGATGTAAGTAATGGGAATTGGCTTAAAAGAAAACAAAGTTGTGTTAGTGGGACTTGGAGAGGTGGTTGTCGAAGTAGAGTTTGGCTTAGAGGTTGCCAGATTTTGGATGGAAGAGATAAAGTGTTTATTCAGGAGGGTAGCTGTTTCCTGAGAGGAAGAGTTAGGGTATGGGGAGGGATTAGAGGGCTTTCCAGGATAGAGGATGTTGTTGAGAGTTGACCAAAATTTTTGAGGATTGGATTTGCTGTTAAGCTGAGCAGAGCTATAGTATAACTTTTTGTCATTAGTTGTATGTTTTTTTTGCAAGGTTCCTCAGTTGCCTGTATTTTTGAAGAAAAGGTGGTTGTTTAGTTTTAGTCCAGGTTTTCCAAGCATGATCTCTTTGTTTCATAAGGGACCTAGTCTCTTTGGAGAGCCAGGGAGCATGGTTTGATTTTACTCTGATCTTCCTAGAGGGAGCTAAGGAGTTTAGAGTATTCTTGAAGATGTTACTGAACGTGCTTAAAGCATCGTTTAGGGGGAGGTGTTTTGGAATAGACCAATCTATGCTGTGGAGAATGGAGTTAAATTGGGATGAATTGAAAGTCGATAGTTTTCAAAAGTCTTTGATAAGGTGGGGTTTAGGAATATGGGAGTAATGTCTTAAGATGGTGGTAGGGAGATGATCACTGAAGGAGTCAGGTAAGGTGGTGGGATTGTGGTACTGGTGGGGGGAATTGGTAAGGATCCAGTCTATGATGCAGCTGGAAGTGGAATTTTTATGGAAGCGAGTGGGAGATGTTATAAGTTGGTGGAAGCCATGTAGGTGGATACTGAGTTGGGGGGAGTCAGTTGTGAGTTTGGACCAATCAATGTTAACATAACCAAGGATAAGTGTCTCATATGGTATGTTGTGGGAGAACCAGGATAGGATGTTTTCAAGAATGGGCAGATTGTTACCAGGAGGAAGGTAGATAGAGGCAATTGCAAGTTTTTTTGTGGGGATTCAGATGGCTGTTAAGGATGATGATTTCAGCTGGGAGGAAGTCAGGAATTGTGGAAGGGTATGGTGAGAGGTTAAGAATGTTTGAGTAGAGGATGGCCACACCACCACCTTTTTTTACAGGTCTATCAGATTGGAAGATATTATAACCTGGTGGGAGTATTTCACTATATGAGATTTGTGGCTTGAGCCAGGTTTCCGATAGGGAGAGGATGTGAGGGGTATTGAGAGCTATCCATGAGTGCAGCTCAGTGACTTTATTTGCTAGACTCTGAATATTCAATGAGTAAATAGTTAAGTATTTGGATGGAGATGATTGTTGTGACTGAGGTTGGTGACTGTTAGAGGAGTAAGTTGGGGGCAGTGTAGAGGTAGTTTTGGGGAAAGAAGAGGGGCCAGGGTTGGGATGGATATCTCCAGAACAAAATAGGTTTTTAGTGAGGAGAGAGTGTGTAGTAGATGCTAGATGGAGTTTGTATAGTTTTGACTTAGCTTTGTGGGAAGGTTTAAAAACCTGTATTATGGATAGTTTATATAGACTTGAGATAGAGGTAGTAAATAGATTAGGGGAGATAGTAAAAGATGAAGTAGTTGGATATATGTTGTAATGAGTGAGAAGCTGGTGAACATAGGAGTGGGTCAGAGAGACTGGAGTGGTAAGAGGTGGACATAGAGAAAATAAGGAGCAGTGTAGAAGATATTAGAAAATAATACATGTTGGAATAAAATATGGTCAGATAGAGTAGGTAGAGAGACAGTGGTATAGATGAAGTGGCGTTGACAAGATTGACATATTAGTAAGGTGGTTGTGACAATAGGCAGGAAGTGGAATTGTAGTGGCTAGTGGGACAGGAAGGGGAAGGATAGTTAGGTATAAAGGTAATTGTAATGGGGTGGGTGGGAATGGGGGTAGGGTAGGGGAGTGAAGTGAGCTCGAGCGTAGCGAGGGTGAACGGAGCGGTGCTAGCACCCTGGTCAAGATGAAGTTATAGAAACAATCAGAAAAGATAGTGAAAAACTAGCTTGAGAGATAAGGATATAAAGTTTCCAAAGGTATAGTCACCAGAAATAAAATAAAAAGAAATAAAATATGAGCAGAAGTAAGCTTCACCATCTCCCGCCAAGGACATGAGAACTAGTTCTGCCAGGAACCTCACTGGCACCACCAGGCCCAAGGCCAGATGCAGTACTACTCCCCGATGGTGACTATTGTCTGCTGGAACTGCATCCCTGACAAGACAGGCCAGGACCATATTCCCATGGCGTGCTCCAGTGTGGTGTGGACAGCACCCTCCCTTTGGTAGTGCTGGTGGTACTGCCACTACAGGAGTGTGAATGTGTATAGCCATGTGGGCTTTCAGCTGATCTTGTTGATGATCTACGTCTACGTGGCCAACGCCCTACTCCCACCACATGGTCAAGCACAGACATTGCATGGTTGAGCAATGACAATGTCTCACCCCACCATCTATCCATGGCATCAGCAAAATGCCGTACGGCATCACCAATGCCAAGGAAGTCATCACACATGGCAGGAAGCACTGCATTCATGACCCTGAGCATCTGTCTGGTGTTGTGGTCAGTATGTGCCTGTGCCTCCATGACAGACCAAAACATGTGTCTGGTGACACCTGCTGCAATGCTTCAGACAGGGGTTTGATGGGCAGCAGTCCTCCTTCGAGCACCCTTGTCCATGTGCCTGTGTGGGAACTCACCTGCTCTTTGGCTATGGCTAGTGTCTACACTCAGACTTGCCATAGTCACCACACTAGCCTATTCCATGCCATCACCCTCCAACTGTCCATTATCTGTGGCTGCTGGGGACTGAGTATGTGTGGGCATACTAACAGGGACATTGTAGGTGAAAGTGAGATACCAACCAATGGCACAGATTCAGCCCTCGACAACCCCACATGTGCGTCAGTATGACCACCATCATCATCCATCAGAGTCTGCTAAGACACTGACATCAGGTTTATAGGGGAGAGACACCAACCCCCATGTTCACCTGTGAGGGGAAGACAACATATGTAAATTAATACCCTGAAGTATAATGTTTGCTGATACACACACACACACACACACACACACACACACACACACACACACACACACACACACACACACACACACACACACACACACACACACACACACACACACACACACACACACACACACATACAGCTGAGGTGGCACAAAGGCATTATAAAGATCACACAGTCTCTGAATGATGACATGCACGACACACTATCAGACCACAATATACATACTCTGGACAGGCCCTCAACAACATGTGGTGCAGGTATGTCCACTTAACCCTCTGCGATATATGAGGAGTGGTAGTATCTGATGGACCTTCCCCTAACACACACTGCACCCATGTACACAATATGGATGTACCACTGTATAGCACAGTGGCAACACCCTCCAGAAACATACTTGCCAATATGTTGCAGCTCCTGTGAATAAGCCCCTGTGATGACCACAGTGATGCACTGCAGTTAACCCCACCACAAGTGAACATGCACATATTGCAATATGGCTAAGAGTAACAGTTGTGTGCATGGAAAAATGCATGCCCTTAACATGCCTAGGGTATTGGTGAGCCACAACAAGAGATTTCCATACTCACCGGCTTCAAGCTTCTGTTCCACAGCCAGACCAGAGGGATCTATGTAGTTGTGGGGGAGAGGTATTGTCAGCACACTCACATGTAACATTGGTACAGGAAAATGAAGAATGTCTGAACATGTGCAGTATAAGCTCTGATACTGCATAATTTGCTGTCATTCACTGCATTACAAAACCCCACCCACAGATGCAGTTTGACCTGACATATGCTTCTAGATACTCCAAGGATGTCAGCATGAATGATACAGTATAGAAGTGATATCCAATTGGGCTTTACTTGGATGCTCCTCGCCTGTTGTCTGGGTGCCACCCACCTCCATGACAGAGGTGTGGATGGTTTCCTGGGGTTCAGTGGCTGCCCCAAGGTTGGTGAGGACCTCCTCTGTAGGTGTCAGTGGGTCCTGCAAAGCAGGACTTCCACCTGTGGCTGCACGGTCCCTGGCCACAACTGCTCCCTCTGCCGGGCATGGTGAATAAGGTCAGTTGCCCAGTGTCTGACCTGCTCATAGGTATGCCCATAATGACGCAGATTGTTGATAGTTTCCAGTAGGTCATTCCACAGGCCATGCATTCCTGCTGCTGCTGTCTGCTTCTGCTGAACAGTACTGTTTGGTGCAGTGTTAAGTCATCGAGTATTGCTGCAGTCTCAGCTTCTGAAAAGGGTGGTAATCGCTGTCGCCACATTGCACCTAAAAGACATGAACAGGGAAACATATCACAGGACCTCATACATTGGGCACCATTATCTACAGAGCCTGCACATCTATGTCTGCTAGCACTGTCCACCACTATCACCCACATCACACCCCTTCCATCTATCAG
Organism: Protopterus annectens; assembly: GCF_019279795.1. Taxonomy (NCBI): domain Eukaryota; kingdom Metazoa; phylum Chordata; order Ceratodontiformes; family Protopteridae; genus Protopterus; species Protopterus annectens. The sequence goes on along the minus strand of NC_056745.1, from coordinate 345,997,473 downwards.
CACAGTATGTGTGTGTGGGTAGTGTCACCATACTGGCATTACAGCATGCATTCCACTCCTGATCCTGATGTTTCATGTTCCCCCCAATGAGGACCATTAATGTACATAATTCTCCATTCATCATGCACATCAGATGGCACATGCAGAAGCTGGGGACATTACAGAAGGTCCCTATCAGGCCATGGCAGCCCATCAGACATCCACCATACACCTATAGGCCATGAGGCAAACCCTCTACCTGGTGTCATACATACCCCTCAAGAGTTACCTCACTCTTGCATTCCAGACAATCACACACTCCAAATTGCTGGGACTGCTGCATGAGTGCAGGTCATGCTCCACTCTGTTAACACACACACACACACACACACACACACACACACACACACACACACACACACACACACACACACACACACACACACACACACACACACTCACTCCTGGTAAAGTCTGGCACAGCTTTACTATCTATGGGCCCTTCAGCCCAGACTTTAAGGTAGTTTTGACTGACACAATCCATCTCTTAACAGCTACTGTAAGGCCTGCAACAAAGGGTGACAAATCCTACTGTATGATGAGTCTATTAGCAAAATGGCAAATGTGACCTAGACCAAGGCTACTGGAGTGAGCTATATAGTGTCACCAGGTGCATATGCAAGCACTCTAAGAACTGACTGACTGCTATACAGACCAGACACAATGGCAAGGTTTAACAATATGTGATAATAACTAATAAAGGAACAAAAGAATACTCTATCAATACAGTAACTACACAGTTCACACTCACAAGGATTAATTTCAGACAACATTGCAGGACAGTCTGCAATACATACAGGAAACATGTAAATTACTAGGTGCATAGGTTCATAGGATGATACTAGGCTATTGGCTTGGATGCCTTCGTAAGCATAACCTAAATATTTTCCCATGTCCCTTCAAAGTCAGCACCTGTTTCCCTTGTCCAGCTGGGACACAGGTGGGATCCCAGGTGTGTCTTTTTTGTTTCTCATGCAATCGTCCAGCTTCTTCTTCAAGATGGCTGTATAGGTACTCTGCTAGACATGAGGAGGGAGTGTATTTTACAGACAGTGTATTGTCTGGGACACAAATCTAGCCCATCAGCAAGTACTATTCATGTCACAGACCAGGTGAGGGCCTTGAGTGTGGGTTGCGTGAGTGGGATTTGTCTTACGGATATGCAGAAACGCCATCAAGGCTAGTCTGGAAATGGCCTTGTATGTCAGACACAGGTCGCGTATGATCAGTCTGTATGAGACTGAGTAGAGGGACAGGGCTTTCAGGCTATCTGTATGGGATACGTGTTGCAGACCCTGGATTTTCCTGGTCATGAACCTCTGTGGTCTCTGCAACTCCTGCATTTGCTTGGCAAGGTACATGCCAAAGGAGCCATTGTACTCAGTAATGTGTCTGATAAGGGTGTATTACAGGGATGCTATGGCCTCCTGGTTCCTGGATGATATACCCTTATTTGTGAGGTGGGCCATGTAGACAGCCTTCAATACAATGGGGCCAATGCAGTGGGAAACTGTCAGGTTGCTATCCACCTTGGTGCACAAGTCACCTCACACCTGATTGCATGCTCAATACATTGTTATTACTGTCATAATTAGTGTGGATGACATCTATCACAACAGGGGAAATGCTGCTTATCCTGGCATTCAGTTTGAGGCAATGTTTCTGGCACCAGCCATTAATTTGGGTAAGGGCCTCTTGGATGATGCTCACATCAGTAGCGGATTGTAAGATAGTGGCCATCTTGCAGTCATCTGTAAACCTGGTCATCCACAGCCCACTGGTTTTGTCTTGAAATTCAGAAACGTATATCTCAAACAGTAGAGGCCCCCAGACCAATTCTTGGGGTACATTGCTCTTTAAGGGTCTCCTACTAGAGGTGGCTTCCAGTACTTTGACCAGCTGGGTACTATCATTGAGCCAGTTAGCTACCCATCTGGTAACATAAAGGTTGATGCCTAGCTGTGTAGGCTTATGTATTATGGCTGACTGGGGATTAATGTCAGAGGCTTTGGCTAGGTGAAGCTAAGCAGTGTGCACCATTTTCCCCTCGTCCATTTGTTTTTTGACCACTTCAAAGAAGTCGACCAAGCTTAACAGGCCTGATCTCCCTTTGACAATGCCACACTGTGTGGGCTCAAGCATTTTGAGGTTGCTGATGTCCCTGTTTATAAGGTCCTTGATAATGCCTTCAATGCCCTTGCAGATCAGGCTAGTTAGGCTGATGTGCATATGATTAGCTGGGTCAGTGGATTGCTCCACCTTTGTGTAGAGGGATGACAGTGTCTGTCCTATGTGCAGATAGGATGACACTGGTGTTCAGGCTTTGGTTGACTACAGTGTGTAATGGAGCTGGGAGCTCATGCCTGAGTTCAAGTAGGATGCAGCCAGGGATGGTATCAGGCCCCATGGAGACTTCAGTTTGTTGCCTTTTAGAGGGCATTATGGACCTGCTCCCTGATGATGAGGGGAGGAGGCAAGTGCTGTGCACGTCCTTGTGTACTGATGGGGGGATGGGGGGTGAGGTTTTAAATTAACCTGCCTGCAGCAGGTTGGCTATATCTATGCTATATGTGTATGTGTTGTTGACCACCACTACAGAGCAGATTTGGGTGTTGCCTCTGACATTGCAGACATATGTGAGGAAGGCCTTGTGATTGGCCTTGGTGGATGTGTCCGATTTGCACTCAAAGTTAGCCTTAGGGTAATTCACCTGTGACCTTATTTGCTTGTTCAGACAAAGGTGACATTACTTCCGATTTGGCACCTGGTCCTTCTTGGCCCTGTCATATTCCACCTATTATGGAGTTTGTGTATTGCTGCTGTCCACTACAGAGGTTTACTCTACCTTGAGGGAGATAATTTTGTCCTGTCAGGTATGGCTGAGTCCATACAGCCATGTAAATGCTCATATAGTATTTTGGTGTAGGCTTGGACAATACTGCTAGTTCCAAACTGATGGGATGGTAGCTGTAAAGCTACTTATACCTGCTCTGAGGAGATTTATAGTCAGTTATGGAAAAGTGCTTTTTGTTTGATCCTGATTGGGGGGAGCAGGGGAGATGGTGACCTCAAAAGTGATGGTTTTATGGTGAGATTGTACCAAGGAGGATGACACTGTAGGAGTGCTACAGTGGCTACTCATGTCATTTAAGACCAGGTACATGATATTTTCACCTGTTGTAGGAGTGTTGACCAGCTGATCCAATGCATTGGCATTGACAAAGCTGAGGAATCTCTGTGCATTCATGTTCAGGTAGAATAAGTCATGCACGCTATGGTTGGGTAGTTAAGGTCACCCAAGAGCAGGGTAGAGGGTTGAATCTTGACAAATTTAACTAAGTCTGGATAGGTGTAGTGGGTGTCCTGAGTCATGGTTGGAGGTTTGTAGCTAGCTATGATTCCTCCCTAATGATATCTGTCTACTCAGTAGGATAAGCAGATGAGATACAACTGGGAGGTGTGTTCAAAATGAGATTTGTAGGCAGCCAAATCACATGCAAACAAATATTTGAACACAACAAGGGGAACTCTTACAACTACAACAGAACAGAAAACTTGTAACAAAACAAATGCAATACTGCAATAAGATATGAAATATATGCCACCAAAGCTTAACTAAAGAGCTTCAAATCAACATTAAATGCAGAGATGACTGATACTCAGAGCACTGCACAACAAAGAAACACTTTAGCTAATTACAGATATTTGTAATTAAGAGAGTAATGCTGTGTCTCAGCTACACACACTACCTAACTGCTGCTATTCACATGTTTCAATGGAATTCTTTGGTAACCTTTGTTAACAGACCCTAGCCAAGAACTGTTAAAAGTACAACAGAACAGAATACATATAACCAAACAAATGTAATACTACAATAACATACAAAATACAAGTCATCAAATGTTAAACACTGAGCTTATCATGTAAATTACATGCAGAGATGACTGATACTCAGAGCAATGCAGACCACACAAACATCAGATAGATATATCATATTGCCATATATATGTAAACTATATCACATTTGCCTAGTTCCTATACAACATGCAAAGCTTTTTGTGTTTGGCAGGTCTGAAAGTAATAATCCACATTAATGCTGTGTAATGTCATATTACATAAGTGTTTCTCACCTGCCTTAATTTCACAGGCTAACAGCAAATAACATACTTCTCTGTGTCAGGTGTACAAATCTATCTGATGTGTGTGTAGCACTGGAAGTCATAACACAGTTAAACACTTTTCCAATTTCAGCTTAGTAATTATAATCAACCTAGTAATTATTTATGTTTGAAGGCAATACAACAACCTGTAGGTATAGACATTTATGTCTGTTTGGTGCAGTGGAACTAAGATAACACATTTGTAAAACAAGTACAGCCTATTTACTTGATGTTTTGCAACTCATGTTTCTATGTTTGAGGCATCCAGCTTCTACTATTAATACATACATGTGCACAGGTAATACTTGATATACATTTCTGTTCATTGTCAGTATGGCACACTGTGTTTACACTCTTGCAGCTCAGTCATACCTCTCAACCTGTTAGAACAATATATCTGGACAAAGGCACACATCAATGTGGGGGTAAGGGCTATAAAATAGTGATACTTTATAACTCTAGCTGTAATACACTTAGTTGCTAGCAAAGTAGGTTTTGCATTCACAGGAATACTCTGAAGGATATGACACCTGACATTCAAATATATGCTATTATGTTATGACTTCAGTCTTTACTGATTTGCCAGTGATTTGCCAGACAAAACACAATTGTATGAGGCATTGACTACAAATATAAGGCACATGTGGTCAGTCTGCAAAACTCTGGACAGTTATAACATACAGTTCAACACATACTTCTGCACCAGTTGTTTACTATGCACATACCCTAAATCGGTATTTTACGTTTGTAAGACAAGCATATGTATCATAGTAGCATTCAAAGGTGACATATGAATATTTGCAACATCCCAGGTAGCTGGCCTGGCAGTGTCACAGTCAGTATTGGACAACAGACACTCCAATAGTAGTCATATGTGAGTTGACCTTTGCTGGGGTGACTCAGGGGCCAAAGCCCAGAGCTGTGACCTATGTCACTGCAGACAGAGTCAGCAGGAATGGTCGTAGGTGCTGGACAGCAACATGTGAGTCCAACAGGTCTTGTTGAGAACTATTGTTTAACTTCCTATTTCACATTATTGCATCCCCCCTTCTGCATTCCATTACATGGTTAATTGATTGACATACCTGTTACAGTGCTGAAGAGGTTTCTCAGAATAATGCAAATGTTTATGTTTGTATAGTCACAGTCTGTCTTTGCGTAGAAATGTTCAGACTGTTTTGCATAAGCAGCAGCTTGCCTTTTGTAGGTAATGAACATGAGCAGATGATGGTCTGTGCACCAAATTGTGCCTCGCACTTGATAATTGTGCCCAGAACAGCTGTATTGTCTTTCCATTAGCCAATGTCATATCAACACAGTGCTATAATTAAGTCCTTCATGTGGGCCTTGCCCCTTTTCTTTGCCTATAAGGAGGACATTATGGAGATGTGGGAGCTGCAGCTTCACACACAGTAGGTGTAAATACCTTTTAGAACAATAAATGTGAAGAAAGCCCAACAAAATGCGGGACAAAGTTCCAGAATTAGGTACAAATTGCAAGTATTGTTGTTATACAGTTAGAAGATTACCAAATTAACTGGGTTTGTCTGGACATGCATTTTCTGCATGATTTGAAGTCTGATAGTGATATGTATATGACATACCTCTCAACTTTCCAGATTTCTGCAGAATGTCCAGATATTTGCCTCTTATGCTTGATCTGTTCCTTAGACAATTTCTGTTTTTGAGAAATTAGTAGGATAATGTGAGGATTGAGTCACTAAATGATGACATCAGTTTATGTTTCAGACTTCATATCCTTCAGAAAAGTTATGTTACAACAAACCCTGTACCACCAGCAACATTTTCAGTTTGTAACACCATTATTTAAGATATCTCTATATTTTTGGCCCCTGTCCCCCAAGTATGTCAGGCTTTGTCGAGATGTCTTGCAGTAAGAGGTTCAGAGGTATGTTATATCTTTATTTAGTGACTTCACTCCTGATATCATCACTGTGATTTAGCAGAATTTCAGAAATGTTATGAGGCAGTGGCCATAATATGGTCCCACCTGCTGGACATTCTGTGGAAATCTGTACAGTTAAGAGTTATGTATGTCTGGCCATTGTTAACATACTGTCAAGATTGTGCAGCAGTGCAGTGTGTAAATGTTTGTTGGGCTAAGTAGGGAGAGGGGAAGATGTGAACATCATAGATCCTTTTCTGACTGTGCATGCTGCTACAGCTGCTGGTGGTCTATCAGCTGTATATGTTTGTAGGGGCAGACTGAGAAATGTCTGGTAACACCTCAGGATTCCCAGTACACTGACTTGGGGCAGTATATGTAGGTGTAGTGTGGGACTGGTAATCAGGATATGTTTGTTCAAACAGTCATTATACTCTAGAGTTCAGTTGGGTTACTGGTATGTTGCTGTGACTGTGGTGCAAATGGTTCTGTGAAGACAATTTCTCACCGATGTCTGTTTTTCCCTACAGCTACATCCCATGATATATTTTCAAATGCATGAGTAATTTCACAGAGCTGATTTGGGGTAGTGTTGTGTTGGTCTGACTGCAGTTCAGAAGGTGCTGGGTGAAATGATTGGCAGCTCTCAGCGTTTTTCCCTTCTGTTTCATGACTGCAGTCATACCTCTCCACTGTCCAGATTTCTATACACTGTCCAGGTGCGTGTCTCATATTTTTGGTCTAGTCCCTATAACAGTTATGGATTTCTGAAAAATCACTGGGATGATGTAAGCATTGACATCACTAAATGATAACAATGATTTGTGTTTCAGACCTGAAATCTATCAGGTAATATATGTTAAAACAAACCGTGGTACACTAGAAAGCTTCTAAGCTTATAACAGCCATATTTCAAATACGTCACTATTGGTTGGCCTTTATACCCCCACTTTGTTAGACTTTGTGTAGATGTCTTGCAGTAAGAGGTGGAGTATATATATATGTATATATATATATATATATATATATATATATATATATATAGATAGATATAGATGGATATATATATATATATATGGATATATATATATATATATATATATATATATATATATATATATATATATATAGGCGGAAGACATGGCCGAAGGCAGGAAGAGAGGAGAAAGGCTAGGACTGTGGTAGTGAGGGTCGGAATGTTGAATGTTGGCAGTATGACTGGTATAGGGAGAGAGCTAGCTGATATGATGGACAGAAGGAAGGATGGTATATTGTGTGTGCAAGAGACCAGATGGAAGGGGAGTAAGGCTAGGTGTATTGGAGGTGGGTTCAAATTGTTTTATCATGGTCTGGATGGGAGGAGAAATGGCGTAGGAGTTATTCTGAAGGAACAGTATGCTAAGAGTGTTTTGGAGGTGAAAAGAGTGTCGGATAGAGTGATGTTTATGAAGTTGGAAATTAATGGTGTAATGATGAATGTTGTTAGTGCATATGCTACACAAGTTGGGTGTGCAATGGATGAGAAAGAACATTTTTGGAGTGAATTGGATGAAGTGGTGATGACTGTACCCAAGGGTGAGAGAGTGGTGATTGGAGCAGATTTCAATGGGCATGTTGGTGAAGGGAACAGAGGGGATGAGGAAGTGATGGATAGGTATGGTGTTAAACAAAGGAATGCAGAAATCAGATGGTAGTGGATTTTGTGAAAAGGATGGACATGGCTCTGTCGTGAATATGTATTTTAACAAGAGGGAGGAGCATAGGGTGACATACAAGAGTGGAGGAAGATGCACACAGGTGGATTATATGTTATTTATGAGGGCCAGTTTGAAGGAGATTGGAGACTGTAAAGTAGTGACCGGAGAAAGTGTAGTTAGGCAGCATAGGATGGTGGTTTGTAGGATGATGTTGGTGATCAAGAAGAGGAGGGGGAGGGTGAGGGCAGCACCAAGGATCAAATGGTGGAAATTGAAAAAGGGTAATTGTGAGGTGGAGGTCAGGGATGAGTTAAGGCAGGCACTGGGTGGTAGTGAAGAGTTACCAAATAGCTGGGTAACTACAGCATAGCTAGTAAGAGAGACGGCTAGAAAGTTGCTTGGTATCACATCTGGACAGAGGAAGAACGACAAGGAGACATGGTGGTGGAATGAGGAAGTACAGGAGAGTATACAGAGAAAGAGGTTGGCAAAGAAGAAGTGGGATTGTCAGAGAGATGAAGAAAGTAGACAGGAGTATAAGGAGATGAGGTGCATGGCAAAGATAGAGGTGGCGAAGGCTAAGGATAAGGCATATGAAGAGTTATATGAAAGGTTGGACACTAATGAGGGATAAAATGACCTGCACCGATTGGCTAGACAGATGGACTGAGCTAGGAAAGATGGGCAGCAGGTAAAGGTGATAAAGGATAATGAGGGAAACATACTCACAAGTGAGGAGAGTGTGTTGAGGAGATGGAAAGAGTACTTTGGGGGGGTTGATGAATGAAGAGAATGAGAGGGAGAGAAGGTTGGATGATGTAGGGATAGTGAATCATGAAGTACAATGGATTAGCAAGGAGGAAGTAAGGATAGCTATGAAGAGAATGATGAATGGAAAGCCTGTTGGCCCAGATGACATACCTGTGGAAGCATGGAGGTGTTTAGGTGAAATGGCAGTGGAGTTTTTAACCAGATTGTTTAATGAAATCTTGGAAAATGAGAGGATTCCTGAGGAATGGAGAAAAAGTGTTTTGGTACAGATTTTTAAGAATAAGGGTGATGTGCAGAGCTGTAGTAACTACTGATGGATTAAATTGATCAGTCACAGTATGAAGTTATGGGAAAGAGTAGTGGAAGCAAGGTTAAGAAGGGACGTGATGATCAGTGATCAGCAGTATGGTTTCATGCTGGGAAAGAGCACTACAGATGCGATCTTTGCTCTGAGAGTGTTGATGGAGAAGTACAGAGAATGTCAGAAGGAGTTG
>NC_056745.1:345900906-345985906 GCF_019279795.1 Protopterus annectens | reverse complement strand
TGATGGAGACAGAGTGATTAAAACACTTTTAAGTAGGTTTGCATGGTTTTGTGCAATGTTAAGTGATGCTAAGAGATGCTTAAGTCCTCTTAGCTTCTTTCAGCGGCACTCATTCCCGCTTACACCCACTCTAATTTTAAATAAAGAAAAGAAAAAAAGGTAATAGGAAAGTGGTGAAATGGGGGCAAGCAGGGGGTAAAACATTAGGAAAAGCAGATAGGGATGAGCAGAATGGGTGTAGGAAAGGAATATAGCTCTACATTTCTACTGCAGCAACAGCTGTGGCTAATGTGGAAAATTTGGAATTTACAGCCTCACACCCCACAGGAAGGGGTGTTGGCAACATACATTTGTAGAGTAATTTGAGTGTAGATTGATTTACATCACTGGTCATGGAGGTGAAATGTAGAGCTATGTATGGGACAATTATTTTTTTGTGGGACATATGCCCTTTTTTATTAAGGTGAGAGTGGGATGTTGGGGAAGGGATGTAGTATGTTTGAGGAGGTAGGTTGTGTAGGATAGTTTGCATTCTTAGACAGACAGGACACACAAGACAGCAGGCAGGGTGGTATATGACACATGAGGGGGTAAACACCTTGGATGGGGAGGGTGGTTGGGAATCAGAGGCCCATGATCCCCCAAATTGATACAATGGGACTGAGGTTCTCACATATGGGCAGTCACCACTGCACCTTGATGGTCTGTGCTGGGGCTGGACAACAGGGGCAGCCTGCCCCTTCAGGTGCACCAGGTGGCCCTTCATCTGGTACAGCTGTCCATCCAACTCAGAGTGAATGACGCTGTGCACCATACCCTCATACTTGCAGCAGGTGACAGGCTCTTCTCTGTGCCCACACCCAGGGGGGATGGGCCCCTTTCCCTGAGGTGATTCCACCTGAAGGTGGTGCAGGACCATCAGAGGAGGAAGTTCCAGGTTGGGTGCCAGACTTGCTGCGGCCCGGTGACATGGCCAAATGAGCTGGGACAGGCGGATCAACTGGGATCTACCTTCCTAAACATGCTATGGGGTTGAGATTTTCCAAAATATATTGGTTAGTCATGAACAAAACATTTCAAAATTAGTTATAACAGCATGCGTGTGTGTTCCAATTAACCCAAAACAACAGATTTGAAACAGTTGAATAGCAAACAGAACACATGCATAAATGGAACAACAGTAATCATTTCAACAGTATGCAAGTTACACTGATGGCAGCAGGCCACTGATAAAGGTATTTGAACAAAGTATGTTAATATGCAACCAATTAAATATATGAACAATAATAGAACACGTCCCAAGAATAGGTTTTGAGAACAACATACCCATAGTATATGAATAAGGATTATTGATGCAGCTGAGGAGTAGGGAAAGAGAAAAAAGTCCATTAACAACTATATAGGCTTCTATTTTTCACAACAGTACTGCTCAATACTCTACAGATCTGCCCTCACTTTACATCTACCTATGGCCCATAGCTTCTGTAGCACATACATACCTGTTAAACTGTCAACCTAAAATATTATGAGGCAAACTATGACAACTCTGGGTACATGACTAGAGGGGAGTCATACATGTCAGTGTTACATATCTGACAAAGAAGGGGTTCCCTGCACTGATGTTGTCTAAGTGTGCTACTGGCATATTTCACCTGGATTCCTTTCTGTGTTCAAGGTTATTGGCAGCAGTGACCACTAGCCATGACAGCATGACACTTGAGAGATGCGTATCAGGAAGAGTGCATGGTGTATGTACCTACCCTACTGTCATTTGCAGGCATGGGGTTGGACAGTGGAACAGTTGTATACAGTGTATTATTATGCCTTTCATACAGCTACTACAATACATTTATTTACCTGTAAGACCTGTGGAAAAAATATCTGTTAACACTACCTGACTGTTTCTACAAATGAATATTCAAGATTGAGTGTATATATGCACACATCTCAGTACCACTCCCTGGATTCAAACCATGTCTGGGTGTGCAAAACTGAACAACAAAGCTGTTTCTCATCACACTGAGCTACTGCAGTTCAGCTGTCCCTTGTTTGTCAGATTTAATACCCTGTTGGTTAGCCAGTATGACCTTGTAATCCTGCAGTTCATGCATAACAGATAGTGTATTGTTTATTAATCATTTGAAATAATACAATCTGGAAAGCAAAGGTTAACACAAGGCAATGCTGCAGGGGACACACTATAATACATTGCACATTGCTATTCAAGGTTCATATCTTAGTGCAGAACATATATCAAATTGCATTGTATCTTGTTTTACAGCTCCACATATACAGTTTTGCTTAACAGCTGGTTCTCAGAACAACCTCAATTAATGTGTGCTATGAAAGCCATATTTGCTGTGAAGGAGCTGTACACATTATATTTCTAGAACAACATACCAGAGTAAATACAACAGTTTGTAGTATAAGTCTTTATTTTACTTATATGACACAGTGCTTTACTACTGCATATCCTGTAGATCAATATTAGTCTGGCAAACTTTTATTTATACGTTAGACACAGAATACACTACACCTACTGCCAGTAAACAATTTACACCTTCTTATTTATTTCATTATATACTGCAAGGTAGAGCTATACTCACCAGTCTGTTGGTGCAGCCTTGTCAGTCTGTCTGCATGGGTCTCAACATTGCTAGCCCTCTCTTCTGCAGCTGTAGGGGGAAAAAAACAAACATTATGCATACCTGTGTATCACATACTCAGACTAGAATTTGGTACGGCTATGGATGAGATACTTACAAACTACTGGAGCATTCCGTGCCCAAGCATCTTGGATCCACTGGGTCAAGAGCACCCCCTTCCTATGTTTTAGGTTGGTATAATAAAGCTGTACCTGCTCACCAGTTCAGGGGATTCCAGTGGCACTGTTCAGGTTGCATGCCAGATTGTCCCAGGTCTCTGATTTATACTGAGAGCCCTGGTACTGTCCCTGCAGCAGTTTATCATCATGGTGTTCTATGAGGAGTACAGCCATGACCCTGGACTTCAGAATGCCTCAGCACTGCACCCAAAACCACACTTCATCTCCAATGCTAGACATGGTTCCGGCACAGACCAAACTACAAAAGATTATGGCTGTAGTCCCACTTGTGTGGTTTAAATAAGGCCAAATTTCCACCCTTTCCCATCATTGGACCATTTTGAAACTGTTAAACTCAGCTAAGCTGTGTGCAAATCTGATAAGCTGAGTAGAGCAGTGCTTAAAGAGGTAAATGCTGAGTACTGCTTAACAGTGTGCAAATCCGCTTAGCTGAGCTAACTGCTGCTTAAAATTTATGTCTAACCAATGCTTAAACTGGCTAAGCAGAGCTGAGCACTGATAAGTATTACTCAGTTTTCATTTTAAAAAATATCACAATTGTAAATTAATGAATCATTATTAAGTGTATATGATTTACTTTACATGATGTCCCCCTATGTGCTTTCATTACATTACCTTGGGGAGTGACTATACTGTATGGAACACTTGTGTATACATGGTCATTTCACATTTTATATTCACTGACACTTTCATTTTGAACCGGCTACACTACCTTGGTTAACAAATATCAATTACTACATAATTTAAAATTATGTAAATTATTACCACTTGTAAGTCATATCTGGTAATGCACTACCTGTCATTCTATAAACTGTCTAAGTCTATATGGGCAATATCAGGATTGAAGTCACTACATAATGGCATACATTTGAGTGTCAGACTTCTAATCCTTCCCTACAGGTTATGTTAATACAAACCCTGTTCCTTTATCAACTTTCTAAGTGTGTAAGGGCAATATTTATAATCTGTCCCTATTTGTCCCCCCATCATTATAGGCTTTGTCCAGTTTTTTGCTCTAAGAGGATGAGAGTTATGCCTCCCATCATTTTAGGCTTTGTCCAGATTTTTTTGCTTTAAGAGGATAAGAGATATGTCCCCCATCATTTTAGGCCTTGTCCAGATTTTTGGCTCTAAGAGGTTGAGAGGTATGTCTGCCATCATTTTAGGCTTTGTCCAGACTATTGACTCTAAGAAGATCAGATGTATGGTCAAAGTGCCATACGGCACTTTTGCAATGCAGGGGGTGTGTGACAGTACCTGTCACACACCCCCTGCATTGCTTCCCATTTCAATTCCTGCTTTCAGTGTCTGTGGACACTAAAAGCAGTTAGAAAGTGCTGTATGGCACTTTGACAGTGCAGGGAGTGTGTGACAGTACATGAAAACGAACATGAGAGGATAATTATGAGTACAGGAGTAAGACTGTGTATGAATATGAGTACAAATATGAACATCAGTATGAGTCTGATCATAAGTATGATGTGAATGAACAGACGTGTGAGCATGATCATGGGTATGAATATGACAATAACTGTGCTTATGAAAATGGATATATGTATGAATACAAGTATCAGTGGATGAGGGTAGACTATTTGTAAAGGATCACAAGGGATGAGCAGTAATTTAAGTGTGATATTTGGATGCATCAATTCAAAGTATTGGGAAATGCAGATTCTGAAATACTGCTTTACACAGTTTCTGAAAGTTGCTATGAGGGATTTATATTATAAGAACAAAGTTTTGCAGCTTCGAACACCATATGGGCGACACTATATGAGCAAAGTTGTAAAACATCAAAACTAAAATAAAAAATGCAAAAATAAAAGAAAAACCTACCTGTTCACTCTGAGCAGGGGGCCAAGCCCCCTGCTTCCCCCACATACCCTGCTACTTAAATATACCAACTCGAGATAGCACTACGTTGAAGTAAAGGAAAGAATTCCCTATGGCGATCTGCATTCACACTTACGAGGTTTTAAATATTCGACCATTTGGTGTCACCCATATGGTGTTCAAATATTTAAAACTTCGTTCTTATAATATAGACCCGCTATGAGTACAGTTCTTTGAAGCAGTTATGACTAAAGTACATTTTATCAAATGCAGTTTTCTAATGTTAGGATGGACCAGAAATATCTGTATCAGAGAAATACATGGAAATGGAAACGGTGCCAATAATAACTGCTTTCCTGCACTAAACATACTACTTGGGTGAAAAAAGCAGTGACCTGGAAATTAAAATATGTGTATGTGTTTCTCCCAAAGCAGGAAACTAGATATATTTAATGTCAGATAACTGTGTATGAGTAGCTGAACTTCATGTACATTTATTTTGGTTAATTGTACTAAATCCATGAAAGGCAGACCATATTCCAACATCAATAGCCATGATGTTTGTGAAATTTTATTTTTCACTTATTCTAACCATTGGATAAAAAACTCTTACTCAATACACTGTTACGTAATTTATTTCTTGCTCAAAAATTAATTATGATAGATTTGTTGAAATATTTAATTTTGAGAATGATTAAGGGTACATTTTATTTACTGGAATTTGGGACAAAATGTGGGATTCTACCTTTTTTCCAACATCTTCAAATCATACATCATCTCTAGATGTCAGGTATGGTCATCCTGCAGGCCAAAATGGATTTCCAAACTATATCTCCATTATTCTATATATCCACATGACATGTATGTAACTCAGAGCTCTACACCATACTCCACTGGTTATCTTTATAATGATAGTTCAATAACTATTACAAAGTAAGGACACACACTTGCAAATCCTATGGTTGGCTGATGGCATATGCTAGCCCCATTGCATTACCCTTTAATCAAGTCTTTTGATTTTATATTGTTATTTTCATAATTGGATTTTTTGATTTGAGCGTTTTTCAGATTTTGACTTTCACTGACTGAATTCACTTATTACTGAAAGTGGTACAGCGGTCGCATTGTTGCCACACAGCAAAAGGTTCTTCTGTTTGATTCTCGGCTGAAGTGCCTTCTGTGTGGAGTCTGCATGTCCTCCCTGCAGTCGAGTGGCCTCCGAAAGACATGCGTGAATGGGCATGCCTTTGCTGAAGGTTGGGTGTCGGGCTGGTAATTCGGCACCATAAAAATCTACTGCCAATCATTAGCAGACTGGAGTTCTGCTGTGGCACCCCCTAACCAGGAAAAGCCGAAAAGACAAACAAACTGAAATATGATAAGTTCATTTAAGAAAAGTTAGTTATGAAGATGTCTTTAGGAAATAAATCACTCACATTTTGGAAACAGAAGAAGATATCTTTGACGGTTTCAGATTCTTGAGAATAACAGCTGCTTGACAGGGTGATTTTTGGAAAACAGGGTACCAAAGGGTCAGTGGGTAGTGCCATAATACCATGAGTTAGCTATAATTTTCATGAACTAAGAGTTCAGAATAACTTACCTTTACTTATCATGCCACTGCCAGGCAAATATTTTGTATAAGGCACAATCACTGAGAAACACTGACTTTTGACAAATCAGTTGCTCTAGTGAAGAATTATCTTTCTGTTGTTTTCCTTATAATGGTGGACAATTGAGAGTAGTAGTGTTTCTTAATTGTTTAGTGATTTAGTTATCACAGGCAGAGTTAAAATGCCTATAAAACAGGTAAAGGCAAGCCTTTCTCCATGGATGAGGCTGCAAAGTCTGGTTATGATTTAGAATTAGATTGTTCTTATTAAAATGAGCTGTATCCATGAAAATACATCTTGCAATGGCTGCATTAGGGGAATTTCAGTATTCTTTATATCAAATATTTATTAAAAGGCAGAAATAATGTACAATGAGAATAACATCATCATAAATAATTCAGTTAACTCCAATGTGTGACCAACAGTTAACATGAAATTCATAAAGATTAAATTGGAACCAAAAGTGCTATAAATGCAAACTAATAATAACTTATGAAGGTAAGTTAATTGTTTCAGTATGATGAAGAGTCCGTAAGAAAAAAATAATAAAGACTATGCATTATTCCATCATTTCATGTCTTGTCTGCTGCTGTGCCCATTTTTCAACTTGTAGCTGAGCACCAGTCACTGGGAATTCACTTCCAATTTTGGAACACAAAAGCTATCATAGTTAACGTGCTGTTCCTGATTTACCAGGTCATTGTCTCATTCGAGAAGGTCACTTTGCTTTCACTCACAAGCATTGGGGACATTTTAATGTAAAGATGACCTGAGAATAGTTTTTACTTAAACAAATGCATAATTCTTCGAGACTAAAATGTTTGCCAAGGAGAAAGCTAAGGGTTCAAGTAATGAATCTTTTAAGTGAGAAGGCCCTTTAGGAAATATTAACTACCATAAGATGGTCTTAGGAGGAATGTCATCTAATTTGTTAGTAAGTTGGAGTAGTTAACAATGAAAATAA
Source organism: Protopterus annectens (assembly GCF_019279795.1). Classification (NCBI taxonomy): domain Eukaryota; kingdom Metazoa; phylum Chordata; order Ceratodontiformes; family Protopteridae; genus Protopterus; species Protopterus annectens. The sequence continues at coordinate 345,978,651 of NC_056745.1, read as the reverse complement.
AGTCACTGAATCCCTAATTTCGGAATAGCTTTTAAGAGATCAGCAAAATTTAGAAAACTTTCTAAAGGAAAGCACTTGAAACTGAAAAGGAAGATTACAGATTATGTTTATTTTCTTATCTTAGGTGACTCATTCCTTTTCTCAAAATATTTCACTGGAAAAATAGGTCAAGACTGATAGAAAGACAAATGAGATTCTTAGTCAAGGCTGACAGAAACACCAGTGGCATTCTTGCAGGATGGCTGGTATTCTTTAATAAAGAAATTGGGTAAGTGATGCTTGTTCAGTCGGTAATTAAATGGTATGAAGACCACAGTCTTTTCTTCATTTTAACCTCTGTGTTACTGAAGTGAGTGATGCTATATTAGCCAAACAGGATCTGCCTGAGACAGTAGTTGCTTCAAACCATGGAAGTTAATTGAAAAAAAAATAAAAATTACAGAGCATTTGGATTTAATTATGAAAATAAAGTGTGGTAACGCAGACCTAATGTGCTTAGAGCTGCTATAACTGCTGTAAGAAAATAATAAACGGGACAGCAATAATATTGTATGCTTTTATATTAAGTAGATGTACACTTTTTTGTTTATTAACAGACTGTATGTATAATTTCTTAGTTAAAAGTAAGGAACCTCCCCTACATTTCCATGCCTTATGCCACTACTCAGTGAATTTCCAGTCAACTGCTTTAAACAGATTGTTTTTCCTGAATGGTTTCCTTCAGAAGGAATATAGTGTAACAAGTATTTTACAGGGAGAAAATAAGCAATATTATAAACATTGTTTTCTCCCTTCCCACACAAAGGTTTAGCCTTCAAGATAAACATCAGCCTTGCTGACTCATGTCTGTTTATCTTTTCTTGTTATACTGCAAAGCTTTTATTCAAAGGATCACAAAAGAACAAAACCATCACTGCCCCTCAAAGTTGTTAGCACAGAATAAACAAGATACTGCAAACTAATACCTAATTGTATGCAGTATTCCATTTCCCCAAGACAGCCTGAGGTAGTCTGAATGTGCATTGACCTTGTGATGCTCTCTGTGTAAAAAGTTTATTGGCTGACATGTTACTGAGGTAAGAATTACCAGTTTTACAGAATGAAACAGGTATACATCTTATTGATCTGCAGTTTGGAGGATATTTTTGTCTGAATATTTTAGAAAAGGTTGCAACTCTTTAATGTTATGCTTCTTGCATGGTAACCAGTAAAATGTTCATTAGTAAAAGAAAAATAAGTTATTTTTAAACACCTTTATTGAATTATCACTTGTGAACTTGTGATAAAGTCAAACTTTTATGTAAAAGTAATCAAAACATATTAACAAGTCCATATTTACAAGCATTATACATCACATACACTGTTATATATCTTATATTCTAGGAACATTACATAAACAATTCAGTTCCTGCCTTCTATTAAACCTAATTCCTCCATGAAAACATTTTCTGATTCTGCATGTATTTTTCCCCAAAAATAAATTATATTAAATTAAAGTCCATGTCTTGGGCAGTTTTTGAAAGTTTGCTGAAAGGAGCCCTAACAAAAATGCATGTACTCTGTTAAAAAGAGTGTTTCACTGAAACAAATTAAATTTCCCTATTGAAATTTAATTTCTGCAAAAAAAATATTGTGGGTCTTCTATATTAATGCCTCATTTAATAGCAAATTGTCTATAAGGTGATTTCTCAGTATTCCTATTGACCAAAATCCACTTTATTGAAAGGTGTTCCATCAGCTCCTTTTTCCACAAAATAATAATAATAATAATAATAAAATATTTATATTATCAGCAGAAAATGGTGAGGTAACTTTTAACAGAGGCAACTGATGCACAAAAAATCCACTTCTCTATATAATCTGCAGGTGTGTGTGTGGTTTGTGTGTGTTGTGTGTGTGTGTGTGTGTGTGTGTGTGTGTGTGTGTGTGTGTGTGTGTGTGTGTGTGTGTGTGTGTGTGTGTGTGTGTGTAGTGAGATGGGGGCACAACATCCTATCAATGGGCTTATCAAGAACCTTTCCACATTGTGTAATTTAGGAGTGTACAAAGGTGCTGCGGTAGCGTTGTCGCCTCACAGTAAGACGCTGTCCGGTTCGATTCTCAGCTAGAGCGTCTTCTGCATGGAGACATGCGTGAATGGGCGTACCTTTGTTGAAGGTTGTGCGTCAGGCCTGGCAAGCCAGTACGTAAAAATCAACTGCCAATCATTAGCGGACTGGAGTTCCGCTGTGGCGACCCCTAACCGGGAAAAGCCGAAAGACACAAAAACAAAGGACACAGCCTTATGCAATGATCAGCATACTCTGTGGTATGCAGGTACCATATACACATGCATGTTATGTTGTAAAAGACTTTGCCTTCTTTATTTTATTCTTTATTGTATTTTCTGTCATGTAGGAGCACAGCATCATGTATAGAAGGCTCTAGGAGAATTTGTCCCTTATGTCATAAGGGGTTTACAGAAGTACACCCTTGTGCAGAAAAGTCTGTGGATAAATTTAACCACACAGAAATTAAAAATATATGTTGTTGTTTTTCTTTTTGTGTGATGGCATTCTTTTGAGTATTTTGATAAAACGTCTTCCAAAATTACTGTTAGGCATTTATGTTACCTGTGAATGGCAACTCTCATAGGTTCATAGGTAAGTGCTAGGCTAGCCGCCCTTGCAGGCCATTTTAAGCCTAGCCAGTTTCCCTTTCTGTGCTCAAAATAATTGTAGATAGCCTTATCCATTCTATGGTTGATAATTATATACTACTCCTAATGAGAATAACTAGAATCACCATAGAAAATCTGAGTCGACCCATGCATGGGATAAAGTATTTTGGAGCTGCCTCTGTCCATTAGTAGTGCAGGGGGGTGTCCTGGGGTACATTTTCTGTTTCCAATCAATAGATCTAGGTTGTGCTTGAATATTGACAGAGATGAACTTTGTTTTATGTAGATAAGGAGTCTGTTCCACAGCAGCGATAGCCTCTGTGAGATGTACCTGTCACTCCAAACCATTCTGTTGATGTGCTGAAAATCCATCAGTAATGGTTCATAAGATTCCTCATATGACAGACACAGGCTATCTATTAGGCAGTCTACATACATACATACTGAGTACTGTGACAGGTCTTCTAGTCAGTCCATGTAGGATGTATTGTTTAGACCTTGTTTCCTTTTAGTAAGGTTTCTCTATGGGTGTTCCTGTTGTTGCATGTGTCTGAACAGATACATGCCTGGACAGATACATGCCAAAGGTGGCATTATATTCAATAATTGGCCTAATGATGCCTGAGTAAAGGGGGAATGACATCCCTAGATCTAGACACAATCCCTTTGTTTATAAGCTGTGCAATATATAATCACTTTCTTACAACAATAGACACACACTGGTCATAAGTTAGGTCACTGTCCACATATGCTCCTAAATCCTGAACAAGTGGGTCAATTCTTATGTGCTTATTATCAATGTGGTAGGTCCCTGGGATAGATGACTTCCACAAAGGATGCAATAATGAATTTCTTGGCATTTAGTTTCAGTCCATGATTTTGGCACCAGTTATTTATTTGAGACAAACCTTCCTGCACGATGGCTAAGTCATTTGGAGATTCAATGACTACTCCTAGCTTTCAGTCATCTGCATAGGCTAGTATACCAGAGCACTGTGGTATTGGATTTAACTTAAAAAAAGTAGATGCCAAACAAGAGAGGCCACAGCACATGACCCTGGGGGACTACACTGCTGAATGGTGTCTTTTTGCAATTAACTTTCCCTGTTTTGATCATCTGTGTCCTATTTGTGAGACAGTTGGATATCCATTGCATGACATATTGCCAGTTTATTTAGCTTTTCTACAATGCCTGAGTGGAGAATTGTGTCAATAACTTTCGTCAAGTCGAGGTATATGGTGTGTACCATTTTGCTTTCGGCCATTGCTTTGCTGACCTTTTCAAAAAATCCAGCAGGTTGGGCAAGGTTGACCTGCCCTTCATGAAGCCAAACTGAGACAGGTTTAGTACTTGGAAGTTTTGTATTTTCTGAGTGATTAATTCTATGCTAAGTCTTTCCATGGATTTTCCATCCACTTACCTTTATATGGGAACTATTCCACCATAGCCCTGCAGCTACAAATAACCAGACCTGAAATTGTTAAAGTTCTGGGAAACAAAAATAATTCCTATTTTTGTAGTGATCTTAAACTGAGGTAGTTATTTTACTCTCAATTAGATGTGCTTGCCATAGTGAAACTCAGTCTTGTGGTTTCTAGGAACCATTTTGCTTCCATATATTTTTTTCATTTTGGCAAGAATGACCTCAAATGTACTACCTTAATTAAGACAACAAACATACCATTACCCTCCCACAAGATATATAATACTGAGTATAGCCTCCCCCAGATGTATTATAGCAATATTAGAGTCTTGACAGATATATAATAGTGATACTGGTCTCTAACAGGTACATAACATTGTCTTTAGCCTTCCTCCACAGATATATAGATAGCAGTAATATTAGCCTCCATCCAACAAGCATAACAATGACTTTATTCTTCCCCTAAGTACATAACAGTGATGATTTTGAAACTTATAAGGATAACAATGGTAAAGAGAACCATGGATCCATTAAACAGATAAACTAATATATTTCAAAATAAAAACAAATGGGCAAGACTTAGAAAAGGCTTAGAAACAGGCTGAAAATAAATCCAATTCATCCCACCTTAAAAGCAGAACAAGGTGTTATTCATTCTTGCTAGATGCCTTTATTAACCCATTCACAATGTGTAATATGTGGCACCCTGGACAGTATACCACTTGACCTATCAGGCTTCCTGAGGACTTCTGTAAAATTGCAGTAAAATACATGCTTGGGAAAATGTGAAGAATGCCCCATTCCACTACCAGGTCAGAAAGGAAACTGAGAAAAGCAAAACAGTAGGATGGAAAAAAATTGCATCAAGATCTGTGGCAGGCAAACAGTCTTTGAGCTTCATGCTGACAGGGTGGTGCTCAACAGTGCTGTTCCTTACTCAAATTATTATGCTGGTATCTCTTGAAGAATGAATTGTAGCCTCTAGTAGCATAGAACTTTACGAGCTGTGTAGTATATGCAAATGACTGTCCAATCTGTTGGATGCACAGTGTTCATTTCTGCTCCTGACTTTGGCAGTTTGCACCAGAAAATGCCATCCAGAAATGTAGGCAGTGATCAAGAAGAAGGGCAGTGAATTTTATATATGATATGTGATATGAATTACACTGGTCAGGCTGGGAGGAAGCATGGCATATAGGGAGAGATAGCATTTTCTGGTTGTGATTTTTATTTATTTAAGATTTGTTGACCAAGTTAGCCCCACTAGGCTTATAGCTTTTTTTACAGGGAGATGTAAGATGGCAGTTATACTACCAGGAGAAATTTGGAGAGAGCACAGGGGAACTTCCCCTATTCATCACGGTTGTGAGTCAGAACCATTTTGGAGGAGCACTTCTTGTTTCTGTTCCATTTGCAGAGGTGACCTGGGGAAACTGGAAGGCTGATGGAGACAGAAGGAGATGATGGAGTAGTGAAAGAAATGAAGTTTAAAGCAAATATAGAGACCAGTGAATGTGAGCAGGATTCTAAGGAAATCTTTAAAAAAAATGTTTGATGAAAGTGAGTCAGCAAATGATGGATGTATAATTACAACCATCCAGTTAGGAGGGTTGTGGAATGATTTACTCAAAGAAATGGTGGTGCAGACTGAGCCAGAAAATAAAGGAGATGTTTCCTGGGGGGACATTATGATAAAATATAAAGGGAAGATACAAAGATAATCCTGAAGAATAGTGGTGAGATGGAACCAAAACGTATACAGAGAAAGTAAAACAAGGCAAAAGCAGATCAGCAGAAAAGAAGGCAGAAGAAAATGAAAAATTTGAAGTATACAGTAAGGATTCAAAGTAAAGAAGACAAAGAAATGGACAGATATGAAGTGTGGGACAATTTAATTGCTCCTTTGGGTGTAAAAGCACCTGAAGAAAGAAAATTTATTTGTATTAATAAAGAGATATTTTCTAATATCATATTTGAGATTTTTTTTCAATAGAAACTTTTCTTGGAGAATATGAAAAAAGAAAGACTGCAACCCATGGAATCTTTATGTGATAAAAGCATTTAACAAGGAAATAAAAAGAAGATTCATGTACAATTTTGAACAGAGGTAGAAAGAGAGACTTTGAAAGGACATTTGGAAACTTTATATAAAGAAGTACTGGACATTGCAAAATATTATGACATCAGGGTTTTACGGACTGATGGCTGAGACTGTAATACTGTGTTAAAAATAGAAAGAGAAAAAAGTATTCATATACCAAGCACGATAAATATATATATATATATATATATATATATATATATATATATATATATATATGTGTGTGTGTGTGTGTGTGTGTGTGTGTGTGTGTGTGTATTTTTGTGGAAAAGAAGGACAACTGATAAGTAACTGTGACAAAAAATAATAAAAAGAGGACATATAAGATGGTTGTGACATAAACTACTAAAAGGGGAAAAATAGAACTCTATTGTTAGAATGGTAAAAGACAGAAAAAGACAATTTAAAGGGATAAGTACAAAAAAAAGGAAGGAAATGAATGAAAAAGACTATATACAGCTAAAGGTTTGGGCTTTTTATAATGGCTAATGTGTCTGACTCACAAACACGAGGTACATTGTTTGAATCTCACATTTGAGAAGGAAAATGATAAGCTTAGAATGGCCTATTAAGAAAGCTTATGAAACCATGAATCTAATGAAAAGGGAAAATGAAAATCTTACACTGCTTTCTGTAAATGTAAATAGTATTAAAAATATAGTAAGAAGAATATGAATTCTGGAGTGGATTAATACAATTGACGTAGGTGTAATTATATTAGAAGACACAAGATTTTAAACAAATGAAGATTACAAACAGAGAAACTATGGGAAGGAAAAATAATCTGGAATCTGGGAAATGTGAGATGTTCTGGAATAGCCATGTTCTGTAGAAGTACAGTAAAGATATTAGATGTAACTTTATCAAAAATGGGAAGATTAACTGTTATAGATTTAAAATGGAGAAAAACTTATATAGAATTATAAGATTATATGCTTATACTATCTGTAAAGAAAGGGAGATCTTATTTCATCAGATTTTAGACTATATAGTGATAAGTATGAATATTATAATAACAGGAGACTTTAACTGTAATTTAAGACGCAAGCATAAAAACAAAGGTAATGATGTAAGAAAAATGTTAGAAGTTATAAGATGTGGTAAGTTAAAACTTTGGGGCAAAAACTCATGGACTTACAAAATGGGGTATGTACAGAACTGAAACAGATTATTTTATACTATCAGAAGCTTTTGTAACAGAAGAAGGGGAGGTAGCTTAAACAGGATTTTCTCATCATCTTGCAATATGGATACAGATAAAAGAAAACAAGGAATATATAAAAATAGGCAAATGAATAAAAAGAATAAATGAGAAAGCATGGGATGAGGAAGGAAACAGATTAGTAATACAGTTATGGAAAGATCACATCACTATAAGAACATTTTATTAAAAAAATGGTCTGAATGGTGGATGATATTTAGGGAAAAATATAAGAACGGTTTTTATACTGGCAATATGATGTGAGAAAAGTAGAGAACGAAAAAAATAAAATAACATATAACAATGCATTGGAAGATTTAGAACATAATGATAGAAAGTACTTTGACAAAGAAAAAGAATTATATGAAAAAAATCAATAAATAATACAAGAATTGTTATATAAGCAAATATATTTTTTACAAGGAAAAGGGGAAGAAGTATTGATTTACTTAAGCAGATTAGTAAAATAAGTTGGTAGTGTATTGAAATAAATAACAAAGTAAAATAATAAATGGAAAGAACTCAGGAAAGGATTAAGAGTGTAGTATAACATGTACAAGAAATATTTTAAGAAAAAAAGAAGGTAGTGAAAAACATGGAAAGTAAAAAAGTTAACTGAAAAAGAGAATAAAGAGCTGGGAAAGATATATTTTTTAAATGAGCTAGATAAAATATTAGGACAAGTAAATATAGATTTGTCTGCATGGCCAGATAAAATAGGGTATGAAATGTGTAACAATTTCAGGGACTGGCAAAAAATATATATTTTTTAAAGATTTTGACTGACTGGCTAAATGAAGGTTTTATGTACAAATAATTATGTAGTGGAATATGTAAATTCTTATGGAGGAAGGAAAATAGAGTTTTACAATGAATGACATTTTTGTCAGGTGTAAAATTTGAGAATAAAGATATGAGTAGAATTCAGTACTGATGGGGAAAATGCCATACTTAGCAAGTGTGTTTATGTTGCCAACAGTGTTTGAAAATAAATTATTTCAGATAATTTTTTCACTTATAGGGTTTCTAAACCCAGTAAAAAGAGGAATTTTATATGTAAATAAAGAAGAAGGAGGTTTAGGGTTAATTTACCCATTAGTATATGCAGCATAATTAACTGTGTGCAAAGTGTTAAAGTGGATAAATGAAAAAGATGATATATTAGTAGTAAAACTGTATAAATATAAATTTGATAAATATTGGCATATGGTAAAAAAAGATTAAAAGAGAAAATGATTATATAAATGAATTAAAATGATGTCAAGAAAAATATTTTGTGGAAAAAAAAAACTGATGTTTTAGAAAAAGAAAAGTGTGGTATAAGAATGAAATGATAAAACATTACTATGTAAAATCATGGGGAAATCTAACAGATGAAAAAAATTAAAGGTATAAAAATAATAAGCAAATAGTGTAATCGGAAAGTAGAATGTCAAGGTTTTTGTGGAGACTGATAATAGATAAATTGCCAGTAAAAGGAAATACGCCGTATAAAAAGAAAAGTGATAGAGTATATTTACATTGTCAAGAAGAAGAAACTACAGAACATTTTTTTAAATGTAAAAGAATAAAAAGTCATGGGGAAAATTATGTAAAGAAGATTCTTTGAAGATATAAAAGAAGTAGATAAAATAAACATGGATATGATTAAATATGGATATTATAAGAATAGAAGTAAAGAAAAGAATATGTTAAAAGAACAGATAAAATGTTATTTTATATTATATGAGTTACATGGAATCAAAGAATAAATGAAACCATGTTTATAAAAAAACAAAAAAAAAAGGGTGATGCCCAGGAAGGCTGCAGCTTTGTTAGCCTGTCAGGGAGAAATGCTTATTCCTGCTTCTTTTGCACACAAAAAATGAAAAAAAAAATCACTTTCCAGACATTTTTATGTGGATACTATTTATACCAAAAGGAAATTACTGGAAATTAAATGGATTACTAGAGCAAGTTGCTGGCTTAAATCTATGTTGTCTGCAGAGTACTCGGGGCCTACTTCGCTTGCAGAAATTCTGGATCTCTGCATTTTAAACAGAAATGCTTTCAGAGCAATGAAACATCATAGGGATGGTTCTAGAATGCCTCAGAACAGCTATATAAGAAAAAGATGTAAAAGACCTAGAAAGAGAAGCTGTAGAGGCAGAGCTGCTGCTAAACTGAAGAGAACCTCCCACTAGCCTGCTTTACCTTCAGTAATACTTGAAAATGTCTGCTCACTGGATAATAAGATAGACTATCTGAGAATGGACTCACAAAAAAATAAGGTGAGGGACACTTGTTTGCTCATTTTCTCTGAAACTTGGCTGCATAGTAACATTAGTGACAATGCTGTGAACCCAGATGGGCTAACTCTCTTTAAAGCAGATAAATGTAAAGTACAGAGTGGTAAAGCTAAAGGTGATGGTGTATACATCTATGTTAATAACAGATGGTGCAAAGACTGTAAGCTGGTTTACTCATAATGCTCAGAAGATGTGGAAATATTGACACTAACATGCAGACCTTTCTATGTACCAAGGGAAATCAGTGGGATATATGTCATATCAGTGTACACCTGCCCCTCCCTACTGCTAACACCACTGAAGCTTGAAATAAACTCTATTATCTGTGAGCTACAAAGCAGAAACACAGAATTTGCACATGTGATAGCGGGTGATTTCAACAGAGCTGAGCTTAAGGAGGTGCTACCCCATTTTTATCAGTATGTGGATTTCCCCACCAGAGGAGAGAGTACCTTAGACAAAGCTTACAGCAATATTAAAGGAGCATTTAATGCTTTCAAGCATTCCAACATAGGCAGCTCTGATCATGCTGTCATGCTGCTTCTGCCTACTTATAAGACAACTTTGATCAGAGAAAAACCTGACAACTAAACAGATCAGCGTCTGGCAGGAGGGTTCCATGGATTGCCTTCAAGACTGTTTCAACACTACCTGCTGGGAGGTCTTTAAAGAAGCGGCTACACACAACCTATAGTTAGACATAGACACCTATGCCTAAATCAGTTCTTGCCTACATAAATAAATGTGTGGAGGATGTAACCACCATGAAAGCCATCACTACAAGAGCTAATCAAAAGCCCAGGCTCACCAGGAATGTATATGAGCTACTGAGGGAAAGAAATACAGCCTTCAAGGCAAATGACAAAGAAAGGTTAAATGCTGCCAGGTCAAATCTGAAAAAGGGCATCAAATAGGCAAAGAGAGAGCATGGGAGAAAAATTCAGATCCACTTCCAAGACATGAGGGACACAAAAAGCCTATGGCTGGGGATACAGCAGCTCACAGACTACAAGACCAAAACACCCCAATGTGTTGTCAGCTTGGAATTCCAAAATGAACTGAACTCCTTCTTTGGCAGATTTGAGAAGAACACCACCATACCTTCTAAAACAACACTGACAAACAGGAGATAGTGCTCACCTTAAACTCCGAGGAGGTAAGACTTCAGCTTAAGAAGGTGAATTCTAGGAAGGCTGCTGGACCAGATAACATACCTGGCAAGGTGTTGATCAGTTATGTTTAGTAGTGTCAGACATCCTCAACTCATCTCTTGATATGGAGAAAGTTCACTCACATTTCAAGGAAACAAGTATTGTCCCACTTCCAAAGAAACTCAACCCTACCTGCCTCAATGACTTCAGACCGATCGCCTTAACCTCAAACATCATGAAGTGTTTTGAGAGGATTGTAAAGAAACATCTATCTGTGGGTCTACCTAAGTCCTTTGATTCACTCCAGTTTGCATACCAGGCAAATATATTGACTGCAGATGCAATATCATTCGCACTACACCTGGCACTAAAACACCTAGAAGGGAGGAACAACTACATAAGGCTTCTGTACATCGACTTCAGTTCTGCATTCAACACTGTGTTACTGATGCAACTGATGGATAAGCTCATGAAACTTGGGATAAATAAGCACCTATGTAACTGGACTCTTGACTTTCTGATAGTTAGACTCCAATGCACATGTGCTGGAAACAACTCTCAATGCATAGTCCTGGAAACTGGTGTTCCCCAAGGTTGTGTGCTCAGCCTCTTGCTCTTCACCATCCTCACCCATGACTGTACTGCAAAACATAATTCAAACCATATTATAAAATTTGCTGATGATACCACAGTCTCAGGTCTCATTAGTGGTGGGGATAAAGATAATTACAGGGATGAGGTGAACACACACTTTGATTGCCTGGTGTGACAGGAATAATCTGGACTTGAATGTTAATAAGAACAAATAAATGATTCTGGACTTCAAGAGAAAGGCAGCATTTCACCAACCACCCACTAAGAAATGGGAGGTAATAGAGAAAGTCAAAACAACCAAGTTCCTGGGCCTTCCCATCTCACACAATCTCTCCTGTACTGTTAATACCAACCATATAGTCAATAAGGCTCAACAGAGGCTTCATATCTGAAGGCCAGGCTCCCTCTGTCTGCTCTTGCCACTTTTTACAGGGAAGCTATGGAGAGCATCCTCACTAGCAATTTCATAGCATAGTTCAGCAAATACACAGTGGTAGATAAGAAGAAATTACAGAGGGTGGCGAGACTGACTGAGAAAATCTTGAGCATAAACCTCTCTTCTATTCAGGAGCTTTTCTTTACAAGAGCAAGAAAGAAAGCACACAAAATACTAGCTGATTTGACCTAACTGGCCTACAACTGGTTCTCACAACTTGTATCTGGAAGGAGGTACCACAGCTTCTGCTGTAGGGCTACCAGATTCAGGAGCAGTTTGTATCCTACTACTGTGAGACTTATTCACTCTGACACCAACCATAATACCTGATACATTGAAGCCTCTTTTTTTTCATTTAATCTGCTGCTCTGAGCAATTACCACCAGTATTACTATTAAGAAGTATGATGGCTATACTGAGTTACATCTAAGGTTAACAAGTGCAATACAGTAACTAAACAGCTGCTATTCACTAGTCTGTTTATTCTCTATCTTAACGGTGAAGGGGTTTGGTGGTAGGTATTTATTTTTTATTTATTATTTATTATTGGTTAATGGGTATTGAGTGTGTTTATGTAATGTGAACCACCTCTTGCATGTAATACGTGATTGTCATTTTCTTTCTTATGTTATTCTCTGATGCCGCTCTATCTATATTATTTGCACTGCATTTCTCTCGTGAGCTGTCATCTGTAATTTCATTTAGACTGCACTTTTGTGGTCCTAAATAACAACAAACGTTTCTTTGAATCTTTAAATCTTGAATCTCTGAATGGTAAAGGGATGTTAACAATAATATTAAGTAAAATCAGATGGTGGTTATGGAAAAAGGAGTGGAGGTTTAATAGCGATGAAAATTTAGCATGATTGTAAAAGAAATTATGTGTGTAAATAGAGCAGCATATTTATAAATTTTTACATATGTAAATATTTGTAAATATGTAAATATTTTGTAAATAATAGTCATTTTTTGTATATAAATAAAAGATTCCTACTTTGGAATGTTGTGTAAAGGAAGGCATAGGTAATACAGTGAATGTAACATCTGATCAGGAGGTGATTTCTGATGTTTTAGATATTGAATTGCAGTAGGGTGGTTTTAGTACTCAGCAATTTCCTGAGATGGATGCCAACTCTGCTGATGAGGAGTATTCTTTAAAAATGTGATCAGATATTTTACAAAGGATAGAAGAGAATGCTGCCACAGACAGTTTGTGAAGAGATGGTATGATCTCTTTATCTCAGCTGACCCCTTAACATAGTGACTGATCTTCTGTTTCAACTGCATTGCCTGATGGTTCACGGCATTCTTTTGTAGATGTGATTCATTCCAATTGTGCTGAGGATGCAGGGAAAGGACAGTGAGATTCTTTGGCACAACAATGTTTTTGTTATGTTGACAATATATACAGCTGGGGGTTCCCATGGATAAATATAAATTTTGCTCTGATCTTATTGCTCTTCTTGGTATTATTATTTCACAGGTGAGATCTCTCATCCATTTTTCAAGGGATAATGTTTAAGATATTAGTTTTGAAACTGAAAATGTTTTGCAAACTATTCTCCCTAAGTTTGAATTAAAGAAGAACTTTCAAGTGTATAATTTATGTTTGAATAAAGTGTCTAAAGTACAGATGCAACATACTCCTTTTTTCAGGAGCAGGAGGTATGAACTGACCTTAGGAAACATTGCAAAGTTCTTCAATCCTTGGCTAGGACTTTGGACATTTTGAGTTTAAGGACTGGGGGAATGGGAGGGCAAAATTGAATTGTCGGTTGAAAATAATCACTTCTGGCATATCATCAATCAAGTTATTTGTTTGTTCAAGTCATTGCTTAATATATTATGCTGGCCAGCCTAAACATTGTTTTTTATGTAGACAAGGCATTTTCAGTGAGATTGCCCTGATTTATTCTGCTCTGCTTATGGGCAGGCAGGTAGTTCCATGATCATTTTTTAGTTATTTGGGCTATAGATTTTAATTTAATTTTGTTGTGGGAATGTATGTGTAAAGGAAAACATTTAGAAGATTCTGATGTTCATTATGCAAACAATTATTACATAATTACTCTTTAATATCTAGAAGGCCTAGCAGTATTCTTATGCTATGAATATGTTTACTTCTAGAACTGATTATATTTTTTTCTTATTATGTTAGTTCTTTGTTATATCATAACAGATCTGTCTTATGTGACTATTTATTTCACAAGTATAATATGGCCCCTTATTTTTTTTAGATTATGGAAAGACCATTTTCTGTACATTTTTAATATTCTTGGGATTGAACGGTGGATATGTTTGAAGCAGAAGTGTCTTCTTGAATATAAATTGTGTTTATTTCAAAGTAAGAAAGGGACAATGCTATTTATTATCAATTATTATCTGGTTATGAAAGGTGTGTTTTAGTAATCAAGATAGCTCAAGCATCAACTTAATTTACTGAATAATATACAAACTGCTTTATGGTTATATAAGATGAAATATTGTAAGAATGAGGAAATTCCTGATATTTTACTTTTTTCTTTTGAACCTAATTTTGCTTTTGAATGTTTAGTTTGCAATCTGATACAGGACGGTTGGTTTAATGGACTTCTAAATTAACACATATAATTCCGACATGGTTAAAAGATTTATGTTCAGAAAACTGGTAGTTGTATTGTTTATATGCCATCCTGGGATATTAATATTTCTGAGTCAGAAAAAAAACTTTTATTATTTGTGAGTCTCAGTCAGCTTTGAGAAGAGTTTCTGTGAAGCTATCTCCAAGAGAAGATGGTATTTCTTATTTTTTGTATAAAACATTGGATTAATAGCAGCTTGATATTTTGGTACACATTTGTAATGAATGGTATACTGAGGATATTACTTCTCAATGGTTAGATAAGGTATATATTCATTATTAATGTTTATATGGAAAGGTGGAAAGAGAACTAATTTTCATAACTGGAGACTGATAACATTATTAAAATTGTGATTATAGATTATTGGCTTAAATGTTACAATGTAGGCTGAAATTCCTGTTGGAAAAATGTTTACCTTCTGAAGTACAAGGTATTTCAGGCTCATTGGGTACTATGGGAATATTATGGTTTCTTAAAGATTATCCCTGGGATTCGTTAACAGCCATTTAAGCACTACCACAATAAGCCTACATAATGTAATCATGCTAGTGCGATGAGCAGCATCGCTAATCAAATAGGTATTCATTGTGCCTAGATGTTTGCAATCACCTTTTCATAGCCAGCAATGGTGTTTGTGGCCATGGAAAGGTGTTTATAAGAAAGAGCACAGAATGTAAATAAAACAGCTTGCATATATGCAAAGCTCAGATACAAGCACTCGCTGTAACCCAGACATATTAAGAGCAAATAGAAAGAATACGGAAGAAGGGGAAGTGAAATGGGGGACACAAATAATAACTGTGTTATACTGCATAATTAATTAATGAGGAAGGGGAGATGGGTAATGTTTACTCATAGACTGCAGGGGAATGTGATGAAGTATTTAAGAGACACTTCTGATATAATCTGTGCACAAACTGGTTACTAATCAGCAAGTCAATGTGAAGACACACTCCCAACCTTAATAAACTTTGCTGTCTCTTCTATCCTTCACTTTACAGGTAGTTTGAATTATTACTTACTCCCTCTGAGGCCTTCACTGATTTCCACTGATTGCCTCTCTGGTTTATTTGCATTCCATCTGGTTTACACCCCTTGCGCTGTCTCCCTCCCCCAATACTAAGTCTATATTAGAATCCTGCTGAGCATGGAGCAATCGTTAAATTTCTAGTCTCCCACCAGGACACAAGTGCTCTTCAGCAATTACGTTCTGTTTGCTGGTAAGCCATTAGACCTCAGGAATTTGTTTAAAGTGTTCAGATTTGTAAAGTAATACTTACTTTTTTCTTTTGTCTTGGTGGGCTCTGCCCCTCTCCATTCGCCCTCGCTAAAGCTCGGGCTATCTCCGCTCCCCTGCCATGCCCTGCCCCCTATTCCCTCCTGCCCCCACTACCTCAACATTTATAGTAATCACAGCCACACCCACAGCTCACCCTCACATCACCTCCACCAATCACAGCTCCTCAAGTCATATCACATTATACCACACCAACTTGCTCCACACAAAATACTCCCAACCACTCTTATTTCCACTAGGCATTATTTACATCACCCACACTACTTCCCCATCCACATATAGTGCAACCCTATAATTCCTATTCAGACCCCCCCCCACCTAAAACCAATTTAAACTTTATAACCAGGACTATCACACAACTAAGTCTAGTCTGTCTTCTCATAATTCTTTATAACACCACAAGTTATCACTCTAGCAATATCCCTAAACTTAGTAGCACAACACTACATTATGTGCTCTCATATACAGACACCGCACATTATATTGATATCTGCCCACAATTGTTCAAGAACTACATAACAGACCAGTTCAGAACTAAACACATATGCTCACATTCCTACTCCAAAAAAACACAATACTTTCTCACACTCCTCACCAAACTCCAACATCTGTATCACCATTTTAACACCAGGCTCACCATAAGTGGGGATATCCACCCCAACCCAGGCCCAAATCCATCCTGTCCAACACAAACTGCTCCAACACAAATGTCAGAACATAACACCCCCACTATCTTCATCCCTGGGCAAATCAACAACAGCAGCAAAACCAACCATCTTTTAATGCTAAATATTAATATTAGAAATATCAAAAATACCTGAACTCCAAGCCACAATAGTAATCTACTCCCCAGACATAGTTGCTTTAATAGAAACCTGGCTAAATAAAAGCATAACTAACTCAGAAGTTCTTCCTACCGGCTACAATATCATTAGACAATACAGACCACTTTGTAAAGGAGGTGGAACTGTTTTACTGTTCAAGTCCAACTTAACTGTATGTCAATTACCAAACTCCTACCCCTCCCCCAAAAATTAGGACATACTTATCTCACAACTTCAACTTCACCCTAAAAAGGTCATCACCACAAAATTGTGATCTATATTCCACCTGGTAATACACCTGCTAGCCTTAAAGACTTCTTATCCAGGTGTTCTTCCACATACAAGAAACCCTTATTCTGGGGGACTTCAAACTAGATTGGTTCACCTGTATATCAGAACCATCAAGTAATCTAATAAATCTCCATGGCTACTAGCAGCTAGTCCAAATTCCAACTAGATGTGATAAAAAATCTAAAAGGTAATCCATCCTTGACTGGGTCCTAACTAACAACCCCACATTGTACCCTCACACAGGCAGTCTCCCAGACACCTTAAGTGACCACAACATAATATACTTTATATGTAGTAGAACAAGCATATGCAAAACCACTAACTATATATCCACTAGAAACACAAAAAAATTCTCTCCTGAGGTCCTCAACACTTTACTCTGTAACTGTGATTGGACCCACCTAAAAACCCTCCCACTTGACCAGGCTGTAGCATATTTCAACAAAACATTTCTACAACACCTAGACACTGTCACTCCATTGCACAAAATCAAGGTTAGAACCTCTACAAACCTCTGGCTCAGTAAAGAAGCCAAACAAATCCTCAAGTCCAGAGACACTGCCTGGCTTTACTATCAAAAAAACAAAGAAACACAAAGCCTAAGTACCAAGAACTGCTCAACCATGCAAAAAATGCATTAGGCTGGACAAAAAATCCTACTACATAACATTACAAACTAAATACCAACACAACCACCAAAAATTTGGGAAAAATGTAAACCAGCTACTAAAATCCACCCAAAAGGCTACCCCCAAACCAACCACCCCTGACACTAAAGTTCCCATTGAATCACAATTCAACTCCCACTTTGTGAACTCAATTTTATCCTTAGTATCACAGGACAGTTCCTTCCTTACTATCCCCCCCAGAACAAATAACACTAATATAAGCTTTACCCTCAAAACAGTTTCCACCACTTCAATCAAAAGCATGCTCTCCAAACTAAAAACCTCATCAACAGCAGCCGACCTATTCCCCAGCTATTTCTTGAAACTCACAGCAGATGCTATTGCTATCCCAGTCTCCACTCTCATAAACAGATCAATTGTTGAAAACTATGTGCCCAAACTCTGGAAAATATCCTATGTTACACCCATACATAAAGAACTTAATAACTACAGACCCATTGCTTTACTCTCCCCCCTGGCCAAAATCCTAGAAAAATGCATCCATACCCAGATGCTAAACTATCTCCTAGACAGCAACATCCTGTCACCTACTCAGCATGATTTCAGACCTGCCCATAGTACCACTACAGCCCTCCTCTGCTTCACAGACACAGTAAACCGTCTCAAAAATGAAGGCCTACAGGTGTCAACTCTTTTTTTGGATATGTCCACAGCATTTGACATAGTCTCACACCAAATCCTGCTAAAGAAACTAAACCAATATCACCTATCAAATTCCACTCTTACCTCATTCCAAAGCTACTTAATTGACAGGTACCAAGCTGTGAAATGGGAAAATTCTCTCTCTCCTCAGCTGCCCATAACTATAGGAGTCCCACAGGGTTCTATCTTAGGACCACTACTATTCACAGTCTTCACAAATGACCTCCATACCTCCAAACAGCATGCATCTATCATTCAGTATGCAGATGACACTACCTTAATCTGTGCTGCACAAAACATTCCCACCCTCCTGCAAACAACTCAGCTAGCATTCTCTGACATTGAAAACTACTTTACCAAAGCCCAACTTATCCTCAATCCAAAGAAAACTCAGCTTATGATTATAACCAGTTCTAACAAAAACACTGATAGCAGTCAATTCACTATCTACTCCACAAATACTACTCCAATTGCTCCAGTGGCACAGGCTAATCTATTGGAAATAACCATAGACTCCCACCTAAAATTTGATAGTCATCTCAACTTAACTATTAAAAAAGTGCATGCCAAACTGGGATCACTTTACCGTATCAAACCATTTCTTACCAACAATACAAGATCAGCCATTGCTTGTTCCCAACTTCTGTCCACCCTACTCTATGCATCTCCCATTCTGACTAATCTCAACAAAACTGAACTAAGCAAAATGGAAGCCTGCTATAACAGAATTGCCCACTTTGCTGCAAATTGCTCATATAGAACTCATCACTGTACTGCTTTGAGACCTGCCCTCAAAAACCTAGTACAACATCACTCAGCCAAAAGGCCTCTTAGATCATCAAGCAAACTACTACTAGAAGTCACCAACAGCTACAACAGCTTTGGAGATGTGCTATATAGTAGTTCAGTGGCTAAAAATGGAACTCTGTCCCCACTAGCATTCAAAACACATCATCCAAAGCCTCCTTTAAAGACCTCATCAGGCAACATCTCAAGCAAAGTTGGCAGTGCCATGATTGCTCCCCAGGCTAGTGAAAGCGGATAAGGTATACATACTAAATCTAGAGTACTTGATAATAGTTTTCAATCTTACTCACAAACACTGGCTAATCTACAATGTATGTACTGTACCTGTGTACTATGTATGTATTCTACCTATGTTCCAAATTTCAGCTGTACACCACAAATCTATTAATTACCTTTTTTTTAATTAATTTTTTGTTTGTTCTCTCCACTGTAACTGTTGATGTGCCGCATACCACTGTAAAAACTTGTCTTTTGTAATCTGTGTGTATACTGACCATGTCTAAATAACTATCTCTAATTTTTCTCTGTGGAGCTTTTCTCCCTGGGCCTCTACTGAAAAAGGGCCTTTTTGGCTCAGTCAGACACCCCCGGTTAACAAATGTAAAATAAAAATAAATAAAAATCCTGAAATAGTGATGTAATGATAATTAATGCCAATGACAATACTGCAGTTATGCATATAAATAAAAATGAACATGCTAAGAAAGTATCTGACAAGAAAATAAAGCTGCAGTGTAACAAAGGGGAGTGAAACTGTGATTGCTGAGTTGTGATAACAGTTAGCAAGGACAGAAGATACATTATGGGATAAATGCACAGACTGCAGTTATTGCATATGAGATATATACAAGGGAATTTATGTATGTAAGCTGACAACACCGCTGTATTCTTCACCTGTGCATGTATACACAAACCCAAATGGACCTTACAGCTGTAATGTCAGATACATCAGAAGTGCACATGTTTTTGCAAAGAAATGACAGTGGCACCCATAGGAAAGGGGTTTATCACCTACAAACATGTAATAGATGAGCAAGTGTTATATAGTCATGTAAATGCTAAATAGTAATCTAATAACACAACATACATAAGTGACAAATGATAACACAGACTGAATGACATGTCACAAATTCCGGTTTTGTATTGCTGATTTGCAAACATCTCAGACATCGTTATACTGGACATTCTCATAACCTTCACTAACACCATCCATCATCTCATGAATGAAGGCCAGCTTGTTTCTTCCATCTTTCTCGATATGTTGAATGCCATCAACACTGTATCCCACCAACTACTACTCAGTAAACTGTCTTTCTATGGCCTCAGTCTTTCATCACTAATCTGGTTACATAGCTATCTTTCCAATTGTCAGCAAGCTACAAAATGGAAAAACTCTCTTTCCCCCCTACTCCCCATCTCCAGAGGTGTACCCCAAGGATCTATACTTGGTCCTCTTCTCTTTATTATATTCACAAATTACCTTAGTTCAGCTACTCAACAAGACTCAACTGTACAGTATGCTGATGGTGCTACACTTATCTGCTCCGCCCCCACACGCCAAGAACTCCAACTAAAAATGCAATCATCTTTTCAGGGCACTGAAACATACCTCTCTCAACACCAACTAATTTTAAATCCCAACAAAACTAAAATCACAGTCTTCAGTAACAAAACAACCAAACCTCCCCAGCCCCTTTTCACACTCACCTCAGCAAATGGAACCAAGATAGTCACCACAAACCACTCTAAACCTTTAGGTGTTACCATAGATGAGAACCTCAAATTTGATACACACATTGCTCAAACTATCAAAAAAGTCCAAACTAGGCACCCTATACAGGGCCAAACCACAGCTAACTCCCAATGCCAAGCTAGCCACTACTCACACACACCTGCAACCACTCTCCTGTATTGTTACCTCATATTCACTAATCTTAGAAAATCAGGCCTCAAGAACCTAGAATCATGCTACAGCAAGATAGCTAAATATACCACCAGTCAAACACACAGATCTCACCACTGTTTAGCTCTCTCACAGTTAAACTGGCTAGAGCTCCCCAACCTTTTATCACTTAATCAGCTAACCTTAACCCACAAAATAATCCATCTCTCCAGTAACTGCTCTGCAATTTCCTACGTAGTCCAACCTAGTAATAATCTAAGATCTCTCAGATCCTCTAACAAGCTCTTACTCAAGGTCTCCAACTCCCACAACTATCATGGCAACTCCCTCTGCACACACGAAATAGCCAAACTCTGGAACACTATTCCAGAGACAATAACAAAAAGCCTACTCATTATCAGTTCAAAGCACTCCTAAAGGAACATCTGACTAATCATTGGCTGTGCTCTTGCCACTCTCATGGATAACTATTAACCACTTCTGTTTCTGTTCTCATCATAACTTCTATCCTCTGTTGTCTTACGTGTCTTGTATTAAGATAAAAAAGTACTGTATGGTGCAATTGCTTGGTTTGTACTATTGCCTGTATTGCTCTGTCAGTCATATTGTATAAATGCCTGTATTGTTAGCAATAATTGTTGTTTTGTACTACTGTGGAGCTTTTCTCCCCGGGTCTTCACTGAAAACAGACCCCTGGCCCAGTCGGACACTACCCGGTAATCAAATGTAACAAATAAATAAATAGTATGGAATTACAGGGAACAGTAACATAAGAGCAATTCAACAACAGCAACACACTAGAAAGCATTGTGGAAAAGGACCAATCACAGTTTCTGATGGTCTGGCATCATACTATACAGTAAGAAATGATAGTAGAATCCCTCATCTGCCATTAAGCTGTATAGTATAATGAAAACAATTCCAGTAATAAAGAAATGTCTGGATGACGCCATGCAATATAGAGAATAATTATCTTGGGAATAGATAATGCTTGTGAGCAATAAGAGACATAATAACATTCGCATTATGTCTTTTTTGAACACATGCCAGGACAGGTATCAGAGAGACGCGTAATAATCATAGGTGCCACACAAATATGCATATTGGTCATATCACAGAGAACACTGTTGAAGGGCTTACAGCACTTTTCTATCATAGGGCGCATGGATGAACTATACATATAGAAAATAAAAAAATACCAAACCAGCACAGTTAGGCACAACACAATTTATTTTAAGAAAACAAATGGAGCTAAAAGAAGAAAGCGCTTTCGCAATATTCACATCGCTTCATCAGACTGACTGATTACACCAAGCACATTCAATTTAAAGTAAAAAACAGCCAATCATCTGCTTAGCATTCATTAATTACCAATAAAACATTTAACAATCTTAAAAGCATGATATAAAAAAATGTGTAAAAAACAGAAACTAAGTTCCAAATAAAAACAGCCATCATAAAAAGCACTTAGGTAAACAGCAAATCAATGTCTAAGTGGATGTGCTTTTAAAAAAGGTTTCAGGGATTACACACCATTCAAGCCAGGTGGTTTATCAGCATTAAAAAATAAAATCCATTTCTGCTCAGCTGTCTCTGTTCGATTCTTTATGTCTCCTTCTCTCGTCCCTTCATCTAAAATTTAAAGTACCAAAAACTTAAAAATACACTCTGGTCCATATTATGAAACTTGTGCTAAAGCATTAGTTTCTCTCTTGTGCTTAATGTCCCTATAGTGCTCCAAAATCATTTCTTTCAGGGACCTATTAGTTTTACCTATATAAAAATTGTGGCATATTTGACAAGTACTGAAGTAGACTATATTCCTTGTCTTACAGTCTGCATAAAGATCTAATTCTATTTTAAAGTTAGTGTATGGATGTGAACCTGTAAGGACATACTTACACATTGTGCAACTCCTACAGGTAAATGTACCTAGTCTACTTGATTGTACTACCTTTTTATGACATTGTGATTTATATCATAAATGCTTTTTGAGAGATTTATTATTCTTAAAGGAAAATGGAGTGTTTCATCTATTACCCCTTTCAGCTCTGGTACTGTAGTTAAAATATCCCAATTCTTCTTTATAATGTTACAGAACTTATTAATATCACTTGAATATTGTAGGGGAACCCTGAAAACATCTTCATTAATAGATTTTGCCTCTTGTAGATCTGATAACACCCTCTCTGTGAAGTAAGTTCTACACTTACCTCCCCTTTCTCTCCATGCATTTGTGATGCAAGAATCTATTTCTTTCTCACTATAGCCTCTATCTAGGAAATCTTGCTTGAGGGAAATAATAGCTGCTTCTAAATCCTTATCATTATTTATATCATTACGTGTGACATGCCTTGGGTGCATACTGTTTTTATGCAGTAAATTATTCTTCCTAATAAGTTTCCTGTATATGTTAGTATGTATATTGCTAAGGTCTGTTTTCTTGACCTTCACATCCAAAAATTCTGCATAAAAACAGTATGCACCCAAGGCATGTCACACGTAATGATATAAATAATGATATGGATTTAGAAGCAGCTATTATTTCCCTCAAGCATTATTTCTTAGATAGAGGCTATAGTGAGAAAGAAATAGATTCTTGCATCACAAATGCATGTGAACATATTCTCCTCATGGGTTACAGTACCAAGTGTTTTACACACACACACACACACACACACACACACACACACACACACACACACACACACACACACACACACACACACACATTTTTCATACTGGCCATCAAACCTCCTCCTTATCTAGTTACACAATCTAGAGGGCACTGCATTAGTCAAAAGCACCACAGGAGAAGTTGTGAGGGTAGAAAGCATACTTTTCTCAGGATGACCTCATCAGTGTGTTTCATAGAGGATGTTTCAGTAGAAAATGGGATAGGGGAGCTGTATAAATAGTTTAATGTATTCTTCTTAGCAGAAGTGTTTATAGAAATGTGTTATCCACCATCTTACACTGACACAAACACAGACACAAGTCTTTCATATCTGGCATCAAACCTCCTACCTATCTAGTTAGGCAATCTAGAGACTACTGTATTAGTCACAAGCACCACAGAAGTGCAGCTCTTCAGGGCAGAGAGTGTACTTTTATTGGGATGACCTCATCTGTGTTTCATTAAAAAAATGGGCTAAGGGACCTCTGTTAAATGCATTCATCTCAGCGGAAATGGATACAGCACCAAGTGTTACACACACACACACACACACACACACACACACACACACACACACACACACACACTCTCTTTATTTAATTATTAATTTATTTGACATTTGTTGATCAGGTTAGTCCATCTCAGCTTGCACCCTTTTTCAGTGGAAAACCAGGGAGAACAGCTCCAAAGTATAAACTATACAAGTAATACAGAAATTCACAGTTTAAATCTTACAAGTAATAAATTCACAGTACTGTTTTTGGAAGTGATGTAAAATAAAATAGGTACAGTGTGAAGTATGAACAATAATTTAAACAGGTGAACAATAATAGAACATAAGAACTCTGTAAGGGGGACAAACTACTTAGCAGTGAGTATTGAGGTGGTTAGTAAAAACAAAGTGGCTGAATATCATAAGATACAATTATTGACAGTCTAGTGTTAAATATGTAGAGGTAAATATGACAAGTGACAGTGTAAGTGGGATAAGAGAGAAAGTTATAAGAGAAAGAGAAAATTAGTATCATAATAAAGGGGGCAGGGATTTGGAGGGGTATAGAGATCAGTCATTAGTTGCAGATTGTAAAAAAGAGAAAATTAAAAGCAGGTAGAGTACATATGGAAGAGGAAAAAGTGGTAAGAGATAAAGGGAGGGAGAATACTGAGGGAGGAAAGAGGGAAGGGAAGATTTAAGTGGGTGATTGCAATTACATTTCCAAGCACTGGAAACGTGATTTTTGAGGGATATCTTGAAAAAACATGCAAAATGATAGAAGCTATATAGGTTTTGTCCTAGTGATGTTTGGGGGGGTTTGTATCGCTATGAGACCTTGGTCAGAGATTCTGAGGGTGCATACTGGGTTATAGAGGGAGACAAGATAGGGTATGCTAAGGCAGGACGATGGTTTGTTAAGAATAGAGTGGATAATGAGTAGCTGAGTAAGTAAAAGTTGGTTAGGAAATTCTAACCAACTGAGTATTTGAAGAGAGTTACAGTGGTATGATTTTGGTAGCAAGTTACCTGCAAATCTTGCTACTTTGCGTATGTGATTTCAAGTTTAGATAGCAGACAGGAGTATAGGTTAGTAAGGATTTGAGAGCAGTAGAATACTTTAGAAAGGAGATAAGCCTGGGTAAGTGAGATTCTGGAGCTGGGAATAAGGAACCTTTGGTTTCTGTAGAGTAGGCCATGTTTTTGGTGGGTTTTCTTTATACAGTGGTGAACATGGAGTTTGAATTTAAGTTGGTCATCAATGATTACTCCAAGGAGCTTTGTGTGGGATTTTGTAGAAATAGTGGTGTTATTAAAGGAAGATATAGTGAAAGAGGATTTAAGATGGTTGAGAGATTTGGGTAGGAACTGGAAGAGTTTTGTCTTTTTAGGGTTCAGTATGAGTTGGTTGTCAGTAAGCCAGGATTCAGTGTGGTTAAAAGAGGTTTGAATGAGGGTGTGCAGGTCAGAAGAGTTATTTACAATGGTGATGATAGTGGAGTCATCTACATACTGTATGAGGGATGACTGAAGACAGGATGTATGGAGCTGATTAGTAAAGATGTTAAAGAGAAGGGGCCCCTAGAATAGATCCTTGTGGGATTCCCATTATTATACAGAGAAAAGGAGATAGGCTAGTGTGCCATCTGACAGAGTGCTGTCTGTTCGAGAGGTAGCTTTCAAACCATGAGATAGTTGTGAAGGAGAGGTTTAGTTGAGTAAGTTTAGAGAGGAGGATAGGGTGGGAGACAGAGTCGAAGGCTTTGGAAAGGTCTAAGAAGAGGCAAGACACTAGCTTATTGTCATGTCTAGCTAAGGAGATGGAGTTAGTAAAGGAAGTGAGAGCGGTAATAGCGCTATGGTGGGGGTGGAAGCCATGTTGGATAGGGGGTGATGAGGTTTCCTTGTGTGAGCTAAGACAGAATTTGTTTGTTCATAGGTTCATAGGTTCATAGTTTCATACTAGGCTATCTGCCCTAGGGCATTTATAAGCCTAGCCAGAATGTGTTTGGCTTTCGCCACCCATTTTAAATTTATTTTGCTATGCCCTTTTTCGAGGTTAGTATACTGTGCCTCTGTCTAACAGTGACACAGAAGTGATACCCGGGGTAAACCTACAATCTCCCATCCACTCATCAAGATTCCTCTTGAAGAGAGTCAATGAGGGACTCTGCCTAACCTGGACTGGGATTTTATTCCAGAGTGAAGGGAGCCTCTGGGTTATGAATCTGTCCCTCCAGCATGTCCTATTTATTTCAGTGCTGAGGTTCAAGTCTCTTGAGCACGTAGCTCGATGGGATTTGGATTTTCTGAGGTGCAGCATGTCCATTAATTCCGGGTTGGACATGGCTTTATACGTCAGGCACAGATCACCTCTGAACAGGCGGTATGCCACTGAGTAGAGCTGGAGTTTCTTTAACCGGGCAGCATATGGCATCTGTTTGAGCCCTTTGATCCTCTTGGTGAGGTACTTTTGGGGTCTTTCCAGTTGCTGCAGGTGTCTGGTAAGGTACATCCCAAAAGGGGCATTGTACTCAATTATGGGCCTGATGAGGGATGAGTAAAGAGGCATGATGACCTCCCTGATCTAGATGTGAATCCCTTCATGATTAGGTGGGCTATATAAAATGTTTTTCTAACCACTTTGGCCACGTGGTTGTCACATGAGAGATTGCTATCAACTTGGGTCCCCAGGTCCCTAATTACTTCTTCTGTACTTAATGGATTACCACCTATGTGGTAATTTGTGGGCACTTTGTTTTTGCCAAAGGGGATGACTATACACTTTTTGGCATTTAGCTTGAGGCCATGGCTCTGGCACCAGTTGTCTGTTTCTATGACGCCCTTTTGGAGGATGCTTGTGTTGGCTGGTGAGTTGATTATGGCACCCAGTTTGCAGTCATCTGCGAACTTGGTCAGCCACAGTCCTTCCGTATTGGCCTGTACCTCCGAGAAATATATACCGAACAAGAGAGGTCCCAGGACTGAGCCTTGTGGGACACCACTTGTAACTGGTTTGGAGTGTGACATGGCTCCAGCAATTCTAACCATATGGGTTCTGTCCTTGAGCCAGTTTGCAATCCATCTAGTGACATAGGGGTTTATATTTAAGCTGGTGAGCTTATCTATAATGCCCAGTGGGTATTGTATCGAAGGCTTTTGCGAGGTCCAGGTAGGCTGTGTGGACCACCTTCCCCTCGTCAATGGCCTTGGTGACTGTTTCAAAGAAATCAACCAGGTTTAAGAGGCAGGATCTGCCCTTAACAAAGCCGAACTGGGTAGGATCCAGTGTCTGTAGTTCCCTAATATCTTTATTTATGAGATCCATGATGATCCTTTCCATAGCTTTGCAGACCAAGCTAGTCAGGCTTATGGGGTGATAGTTTCCAGGATCCGTTGAGGCACCACCTTTATGGAAAGGGACTACTGTTGCTTTACACCACTCTTTGGGCACATATCCTGTAGTAAGGCTGAGAATGAACAGTAGTTTTATATTTGGGTTTAGCTCTTCTTGGAGTTCATGTAGGATGCAGCCTGGGACACCGTCTGGTCCCATTGATGCTGTGTTTTTTGCTTTGGAGAGGGTGGCTCTTACCTGAGCATCTGAGATGTCAGGGGGGCAGCACTCTGCTGGGATAGATATTTGCCCTTTTGGTGGGGGGGAGAAGTTTGCGCTGAACCTGTCAGCTAGGATGTTGGCAATGTCTGTGGGTTCAGTGTATTTTTTGTCATTTTGGACTAATTCTGAGCATATCTGGGAATTACCACCCAGGTTCCTAACAGAACTAAAGAAAGCCTTGTGATTATCCTTAGTGTCCTGTGCAGTTTTTCTCTCGAAGCTGGCCTTAGACAATTTTATGAGTGCCCGTAGTTTTTTGCTAATACTGATCAGTGATGCCTTCCCTTTTTGGGATTTTGCTCTATCATTTAGTAGCTTCCTCCTTCTATTGTATAGTTTGTTTATGGCTGGGGTCCACCAGACAGGACGTCTGCCTTTGGAGGACTGGGTCTTGGTTTTATTTGGGATCGCATGATCCATGCATTCCTGAAGGTGTTCATAGAATGTGTTTATAAAGGATTCTGCGGTGTGGGCTGTATTTTCCACAGGCCCGGGGGCTTTGAAGGATTCCACCTCGGTTTTGAGGAGTGTGAAATTTGCTTTAGAGAAGTTTTTCACTGTGGTTTTCTGGGCAGGGGGCGGGGTCGGGATGTGAATATCCAGTGAGATTAGTTTATGGTCTGATCTTACCAGTGAGGGATACACTTCTGGTCTGGAGCACAGAGTCCCCATGTTGGTGATGATCAGGTCCAGTATGTTTTCCCCTCTTGTGGAAGTGGTAACAAGTTGTTCCATAGCATTTGAGTTTATAAATTCTAGAAACCTTTGGGCTAGGGTGTTGGAGCTAGAGTAATGCTCCCAGTCTATGTTTGGGTAGTTGAAGTCGCCCAGTATAATGGTGTTTGGAGAGACCTTCATATTTTCCAGTGTTATCAGGAAGGCCGAGTGGGGTTCCTGGGTTTGGGAGGGTGGTCTGTAGCAGGCTATAAACTGGAAGGCAGTTTTACCCACTGTTAGTTGCACATGGATAGTCTCTGATGCTTCGTGCTTTGCCACCAACCTGGAGGTGTGGGTATCTTTGATGAATATCGATACTCCCCCTCCTTTTGTGGTTCGGTCCAAGTTTTGGGGCCGAAAAGCATGGTATGAGGTATAACCTGGTAGTACTGGGGTGCTCTCGGGAGCCCAGAACCAGGTTTCTCTTACTGCACAGATATCGATGTTCTCCATGCTAAGGAGAGTTTTGAGTGCGTGCATCTTGAGGTTTAGACTTCTGGCTCTGAGTAGCATTACTCTTAGTTTCTTATCCCTTGTGATACCTATGGAGGTGGGTTTATCTTTTGAGCCTTGCCTAAAAAAGGCACTATGGGGGTAGCAAGAGCCTTTGCCAATATCCGAAAGCCCAGGGGTGACAGGTGCAAGCCGTCCCTATCGAAGCATCGTGGCTTGTCGAGCATATCATCCCAAGCTGACAGGCATTGGATCCCCTTTGAATGACACCAGTATTTAAGGCAATTGTTGAAATTGATCATCTTGTTTTCATATTGTGGCATCATTCTTGGTGAGGGTAAGATGCTACTCAAGGTCAGGGTCATACCGGCCTGGGCTACATGCTCAGAGAGCTCCTTTATGTCTCTTTTCATGTAGTCCAGGGAGGTACATCTCAGGTCATTCACACCAGCATGGACAATGACTGAGTCATATTTGTACTTGCCTTGGAGTGACCTGAGTGCTTGTGTTATGTGGCGGATCCTAGCGCCTGACAGGCTGCTCACCATGACCCTCTCCTTGTTCAGCCTGGTGAGTGGGATGTCAGTGTGCCTGATGATAGAGTCACCTATTACAAGTGTATCAGGTGTGTTGTTTAGTCTTAAGGGTTGTGACTGTTCGGCACACTGGCTTTGTGAGATATGTGTTGCACGTGATTTGTTTTGGGGTTGCGGTTGCTTGGGTGTCTGCTTTGGAGATCTCTGCTGCTTACGCAGATCTTTATTTAGAGCCTCCGAGTATGTTTTTGTGTGATTATGTGTTTGGTTTGCTGTCGTGGTAGGTCTATGTGAGACTGGAATTGTAGTGAATGTGGTTTCCTTCTCCTCCTGACTGGTTATGCCAGTACTGAGTTGAGAGAGCTTAGCCTCCAGTTTGGCTATATGGTTGTATCTCTCACATGTGTTGGAATTTGTTGGGAGGAGGAGAGGGTTATCTGTGTACATGAGGCAGTTGTAACATTGCCTCATGTACACAGTGTTCAAGAATTTTAGAGAGGGGAAAGAGTATAGCAATAGGTCGATAGTTAGAAAGTTTAACTAAGTTTCCACCTTTGTGGATAGGTATGGTGTAGAATTTCTTCCAAAGATTTAGAACAGTAGATTCAGAGATTGAGCGGTTAATGAGGATAGAGATTGTGTATGCTATGGAGCTGGTGGCAGCCTTTAGGATGAGAGGTGGCAAGTTGTCAGCTGATGGGGAACATACTTTACATTTTTTGTCGAAGGTTTTTAATTTAGCTAATGAGGATGGGATTTAATGTCAAAGGATGATGTTGTGGAAGGAGGGGTTAGAGGGAGGTGAGTGATTACTTGTGCTGGAAGTTGGCAAAAGTTTGCTAATGGTATCAATGAAGTAGGTATTGAAGATGGTAGCAGTTTCAAGGGAAGAGTTATTGGGGCAGGGACTGGGTGTAGAAGGGTTACCAGGGTGGAGAATCTGGTTGACAGAATTCCAGAATTTTTGGGGGTTTCTAGATTGTGTGGTTAGGGGGATGTGGTAGAAGCTTTTTTTGTCAATGTTTATGTGCCTTTTGGCCAGGTTACAGAGTTACCTATATTTTTGGAAATGAGTGAGTGATTTTGTTTTTGCCCAAAGTTTCCATGCAGAATCTCTGATTTGGATGATAAAACAGATATCCTTGGTAAGCCGTGGTGAACAGCCAGATTTGACCATAACCAGTTCTGGTGGGGGGGGGGGCTAGAGAGTTTAAAGAGTTTAAGAAAATAGAGTTGAATTGGAGAATGGCTTTGTCTAAAGAGAGGTGAAAGAGGAAGGACCCGTGAATTGCAGAGAGATGGTTGTTGAAAGTGTCAGGGTTGTAGCTATTTAGCTTATGGCAATCTTTAAATTTATGAGGTCTAGGGAGGTGAGGGGAGGACCTTAGGATTCATATGGAGGAATGATCACTAACTGAGTCTGGAAGGGATTCAGGGTGATGATAGAGGCTAGGATGAGTCAATAATCCAGTCATGGATGGAGCTGGAGATTGTAGGTTTGTGGAGAAAAGTGGGAGAAGATATAAGTTGAGTGTAACCATAGAGATGTATGCTGGTGGTAGAGGAGTTAGAAGAGACAGCAAGCTAAGTGA
Organism: Protopterus annectens; assembly: GCF_019279795.1. NCBI lineage: Eukaryota > Metazoa > Chordata > Ceratodontiformes > Protopteridae > Protopterus > Protopterus annectens. Next base: position 345,947,636 of record NC_056745.1, on the reverse strand, counting down.
TATTAACATCTGCAAGAATGATAGTTTCATTAGGTATATTGTTATATGTTAGGGGGATATGGTTTGGAGATCTGAGTATACAATAACAACCCATTCCCTTTTTTATGAGTACTGTCAAGGCGTACAATGTTGTAGTTGGGAGGGGGAGGAATTCATTGTCTGTGTTATTTGGTTTGAGCCAAGTTTCAGATAGTGGGATTATGTTTGGGGAGTGCTGGGCTATCCAGGAGTGAAATGCTGATGTTTTGTTAAGAATACTATGGATGTTAATGGAGTAGAAGGAGAGATTTTTAAGACTTGGGTTAGGTGGTTTTTCTAGTGTGTGTGTAGTGTTGGTGGGAGTAGATGAGTTGTTGTGGGGGCCTGGATTAGGTGGATGTCACCACAGAGAGGAAAGGTGTTACAGAGGTATAGTAGAAGTGATACAGAGTACTGAGGTGAGGGAAATTTTGTTTTGGGTTTATGATGTGGGATCATTTTTGTAAGAAGTTTGATTTTCAGGAGAGAGTGTTCAGTACAGGAAAAAAGAGTTGCTGTTATGGGAGAGGAGTACTGGTTAGTGGTACCTCTAAGGTAGGGGATTGTAGCAAATTTGTTAAAAAGATTTAGCTGAATGTGGCATGAGGCGAGGTGTAGCAGAAGAAGTAGAAGAAAGGATAAGAGTTGAAGGTGGAACATAGTGGTGTCTACACACTCAAGTTTCCACTCAAACATACAAGTGTTCCATTTTGGGCATTGAAACTCCTACATATTTAGTTACACAATCTAGAGAGCACTATATTATTTACAAGCACCACTGGAGAAGACTGACATTAACCATGTGAAATAGGACTTTTGAACTTTTTTAAAATCCACGGTTTGGAACAGATGGTGCATCACAGGTTGTGCATCAAATGCATATGTGCTCACAGAACAATTTAAGACTGCCATGATGGTCACATGTAATGATATATGTTTCTGCGAAACTTTAGATACTGTCATGTAGATTGTGATACTGTGAGGGACACTGACGTTCCACATTATTGGATGACATAGACATTCACTGTTGTACACCACTGTATTTTCAGTCAAACTTTCCTGCAACTTCATGTCGGAATGACTGCACCCTTGTATTGTATCATACTTAAACTATGCATATTTCCATGACAAACATGAAGTCATACATACGACAGTGCATTGAGAAGAACAGTGATGGATTACATGAGAATAAGCTAACTCAACTTGTAACACAGATGCAGTTCTAAACACTGTAGAGCAGACATACATTAAATGACTGAATTAATTAAGTCAACATCATTCTGAAATCAAGATCATCTGTTGACAAAACTAATGGAGACATACAAACATTGTGCAACCTCTAACAAGAATTCTAGGATTTTCTTTTTTTTTCCACTCTTTGTGCAGAGTCCTGTCAAGCTGAATTGTGATGCTGATGGCAAAGTTTTAGTGCACGTACAATAATATCTTGAAGTTTTGAACTTAGAATGGGAATTAGCAGTATGTTGCTCTGAGCTGACTTTCACACAATGATCCATACAAGACAGGCTTCACAATAGGTAGCAGGCACATTAATATAGCAGCAGGATAATGATGTGTTAAGTAAAGGTGTATCCAATATTTACATCCACAGGGGTGAGATGAAACATCCTGGAAGATTTTTGCATCCATCTGTATTTGAGACTTTAGAGCTTTCCAAGAAAAACATTTATACCTGAGTATTATTTAAGCAGACCACATAGGAAGTCATAACATCAGTAAACATGAATGTATATATTTGTCTTCATTACCCTTTTGACCGCTGTAATCTGTACAGCCTACTCTTCAGTTTATTGAAAAGTGCATTAAACTGAGTAAACATAGCTGATCACAGCAGTGCAAAGCGTGACAGAGTAATGCAGCTGAAGGCAATAAAATCACAGGATATTACCATAAACTGTATACTTCCGTTTAGCCTTAGTTGTATTTGTTGCCCAGTGCCAGACATTGTGCAAATGCAGAGGTGAAGAATAATAATACAGAAGGGAGAAGATACATTGCCATGGTGAGATGGAGGCTGGAACGAAGTAGCTTGTGACAGAAGAAGGATAACGGTGGCCTATAGCAATATGTAGTGAACAGGTACACATAAGATAGTGTACCAAAATCACACAGTAACACTTAGGTAATGACTGGATTAGAACCCTTGAAATTATTTTAAAAATCTTTCTATACATGAGACCATTGGCTTATCATGCCACAAAGGAATTACTACTTCACAGCATTAGAATTACACAATTGAAGCACAGTGACAACTTATTGAAGCAGAAGGGGTGAACAGAGAGGGATGGCAAAAATATGTATTGTGGGACATGTAGGAACATCTGTATGGTGTGTTAGTCTTACTTATTAAATCAGCATTAATCTGTCAGGCTCTCTGTTGCTCATCTTGTGTATTCAAATAAGACAATGAGGCTTGGGTGTCCGTTTAATTTATTTATTATACACAAACACATCAGGATGGATGACTGGAACATAAAACCTAAATGAACTAACTGACTGACTGCTACACACATACATCCTTTCACACTGGCTGCTCATTCATAATGGCACTCTAGCTTGCACATGCTCAGTACTTATATGTATGTGTCCATAGACTGGAATGGTTCTTGAAGGTACAACACACACTCTGATCTACATCCTCCTTCTTTGACTGTTCTGTCATGCAATGAGAAAATGACAATCGAATAGGCATGCAAAGTATACAGACATATATAAACAAGAACAATCATGCCCAGGTTGCCGTATATCTAGGATTAGGTCTTGAGATATGACCTGACCTCATAATGTAATAATTAAAACTGGGTTTAACAACAGGGACAGTCACTGGAGAGTGTTCTGCTTCAGGAATTTCAGGGATACTTTCAGGAACAGGAACAGATGATGAAATGTTCTATGGAACAGGAACATTGGACAAATCACTCTGAGAATCAGTTTTCATAACAGGCAAAATGCTGTAACACTGTCTTGGACACCGGTAATAAATATTTCTGATTCCACCTAAATTCCATACTTTGCAATTCAATAATGTACAGTCTTAGTTCTTCACACAAATGTTTCACAATCCAATCCGATCAAATCCTGTTACTATCTGCATCCTCACTATCTCTCCTTCTTTCAATGGATTCAGAGGTTTGCTGGTTTTGTTGCAGTAGGACTTTTGAGACAAATTTTTTTTAGAAGTTGAGCTTTCACTGCTTTGTTGTTTTTAGCACTAGGAATCAACAAATTCTTACTGATTGGTAGTGTGGTTCTGGTTTGTCTCAACATCAGTCTCTGAGCAGGTGAAGCAAATACATTATCGTGAGGAATGTTTTTAAAGATGTGATTATGAGATTAAGCAAGTTTAGAAAAACATCAGTATTGTCTCATTTGGATTTTTCTACCAGCTGTTTCACACTTTGAAATGCATGTTCAGCCAAATTGTTAGCTTGTGTGTATTCAGGACTACTAGAAACATGAACAAAGTCCCATTTATCAGCAAATCTTTTGAACTGATGACTTGTAAACTGTGCACCATTGTCAGAAATGACTTTGTGCAGACTACCATGGACAGAAAAATGTCTCTTCAACTTCACAATGACACTACTGGAAGTTAGGTTAGGAAGTAGGTCAATCTCGAACCAATTTGAATAAGAGTCTACTAACACCAAATAATGTTGACCATTCCATTTGAAAATATCTATAGCTACTGTCAACCAATGTAGTTCAGGAATCTGGCTTAAATGAAGTGGCGCTTTTTGTTGATATGGTTTGGCACAAATAGAACAATATGAGGCTTCCTTCTCAATATCTTTTGACATAGATGGACAAAATATTAGACCTCTCACCCTTCATTTGGTAGAATCAGTCCCTGGGTGGCCATGATGTAAGATCTTAATATACTCTTGTTGCAAGGATTTTGGAACTACCATTTTTGGACCTTTCATGATGATGCCATCTTCCATCAAAATCTGGTATCTGTAAGGAAAATACTGCTGCACTTCTACTGGTAAACAAGATTGCTTTGACAGCCATCCTTGATTGATAAAGTGCTCGAGCTTCTGGAGAACTGGATCTGAAGCTGTATGAGTTCTAAGCTCATCAAGATGTGTGGAAGAAAACATTTTCACTTCCATGACTTAAAAATCAGATTTCTCATTTTCATGTTGTTCAGTGTTTTTTCTGGATTATCTGGATAAAGTATCAGCAAAATAAAGAAGTTTGCCTTTTGTGTAAATAAATGGAAATTGTACTTTGGAAATTTTAACATCATGTTGCAATCTCGCAGAAGGTGTGTGCATTGGCTTTTTCAAAATAGTGACCAATGGTTTGTGGTCAGTCTCGATTTAAATAGATTGGTCATAAATATAATCATGGAACGTTGAACATGCAAACACAATTGCCAAAAGTTCTTTTTCAAGTTGCCCATACTGCATCTAGGTTTGGGTTAGAGTTTTGGATGCATAGGTTACTGATCTACTCTCCTGAAGAATGACTGTACCAAGACCAAACTTTGAAGCATTACAGGAAAGAGTTACTGGTGTGGTGGACTGGAAATTTTCTGTTTCAGGACATCAAATGCTCTTTGATGTTGTTCCAACTAGGGCCAAGTTACATTTTCAGCCGTGCTGAAAGTTCACTTACATCTGGAACGAACTTGCCTAAATAATTGACCATGCAAAGAAAACATAAGGCTGTGACATTGTCTGGAGCTGGCGTCTCAAGAATTGCATCTTGCTTGGACGGATGTGGTCATAAGCTTGAACTGGTAAACAAATGACCCACATAAGCAACTTCCTTTAGCCTGAATTTACATTGCTGAGGACTCAGCTTAAGATTCACTTTATGAGCATGTTAACGAACATTCTTGAGGTTTCTATCATGTTCGACTTTACCATTGCCTCCTACTAGAATATCATCTACTATAATAGCACATGGAGAGCAAGAAAAAATGTGTACTATCACACGTTGAAAGACTTTGCTGGCAGAACGTATTCCAAATGGCATTCACAAAAATCTGTACCTTCCAAATGGTGAACTAAAAGTGGTTAACAATGAAGATTTACAATCAAGCAAAATTTGCCAAAATTAACTTTTTACATCTAAAACAGAAAAAAACAGTGGCATTTGGCATAAGGGCAGCAACTTCTTTGACTGTTTGCATTGGATGATGAGGTCATTTTAGTGCTTTGTTCAAATCTCTTGGATCAATACATATTCTATCATCTGAGCTTTTCTTATGAACTACTACCATGGAAGATACCCATTCAGTTGGTTCTTCTACTAGACAAATTGCTCCTAGCTGCACCATTCTAACTCAGCTTTGAGTCTATAATGCATAGCTGCTGGAGCTTTCCGAGCTGGTCTAACAACCAGGCTTACCTTGTGGTCTAACTTTATGGAGTACACAACTGGGAGTTTGCCTAGTTCATCTTTAAAAATATCAGCATACTCAGAAAAAATAGTTTGTGCAAAATGTTCATCGTTACACATACTTATATGATGGGCTTCTTTATTAAATTAAAGCAGTCCCATTCTCAAGCTATCTTTTGAGGCTTAACAATGGCTGCACGTCTCTCAACTATGTAAAACTGCAAGTCATTGCTATTCCCAGCAGAGTAACATGAAAGCACTACTGAGCCTTCAGTTTGACTCGATTCACCACCATAAGCAACAAGCTTTGCACACTTTGCCAAATTAAGTCATTATCCATCTTTTACACTAGCAAATGTTTCTTCTGACATAATATTGCCCTTTGAACTAGTATCTACTTTGACCTCTGTAAGTTTCCCATTAATCAGAACAGTACAAAATACTTTGCTTTTTGCCCATAAATCTACTGAATTGACTTTTTCACCAAGCACAGACACACCATCAACATAAAAAGTTAGGTCACAGCTTTTAATTGATCAACTAGCTTCTCTGAATGCTCTTTTTAATAAAATAATGTGCCCTTTAGATGTACAAAGCATTTTGAAATGATTCCACTTTTTACATGTGTGGCATTGCTGCCCAAAAGCTATTACTCTTCTCATTTGGTCTCAAGAGTACCTCCACAATTATGACATTTGACTATGAGGTTTACTCAGGTTTTGCTGAGTGACCCCTCTGCTTTCTGCGTATGCCCTGGGTCTTATTGAAGCTGCTCTGGGTTTCACAGGAACCACGGGTTTTTCTAAGGAGGCCCAGGGCATGTTCCTGCCCATAGGCCTGTATCTTTCAACCTTGTGCTGCATACTATCAACATTAGCACTGGAAGACATTGCAAGCTTGCTTTTCTTATTTGTAAGCATATTCGTGTGCTTTTCTGTGAACTCATATATTTGACAAATCTCTGTGCCCTTGCTTAAAGTTAAATTACTGTCTCAAAGCAAAATCTTTCTCACCGCATCATCTTTAATACCACACACAAGCCTGTCTTTTATCAATTCATCCCTCAGGTCACCAAATCTGCACGTTTTTGCCTTATTTCTCAAGTCAGTTATATATGCTGCAAAAGTGTCTTTCCATTGTAATATTTGTTTGGGGTTTGCACATTTCTCTAAATTTACATTTTAAGCACTCAGGGTCTTCTCTTGTTTCAGGCAATACCACAATATGGTGGTCTTCCCTCCCCTCAAACACAACAGGTGCATACACAAATGAACACTCCCTTTCAATGGCTTCTGAACCAGCTAGATTAAGCAGAATAAGTGCTTTTGTAAGTATGTCTTTATCAGGAAAAGCAACCTGTATTAAAATATCATATTCAAACAGTCTACAATTTTCTGTAACATTATTATCAAACACAAGAGGAGCAGGTCTGTGAAATCCTTCTGCCATGCTAACAAGTTGCTTTTAGACCCAATATAAACCTGGCCCTTGTAATTATGCTCAAACATGCACGCCAGGTACTTGAAACATTATTATCAAACACAAGAGGAGCAGGTCTGTGAAATCCTTCTGCCATGCTAACAAGTTGCTTTTAGAGCCAATATAAACCTGGCCCTTGTAATTATGCTCAAACATGCACGCCAGGTACTTGAAAAAAATATTCAACTGCACAACAATCTCTTTGAAATAACTGTACTGTAATACCGCACACACTTGCCAACATTTTGCACACTTCCAATGTTTCAAATAGCTTTAGTTAATGCAAAAAATAAGCACCTAGCAAAAAATATGCCCCAGGATTCATGAAGCTCGGCGCAAGGATGGCATTAGCCTTGCGCTGACCGTGCGGCATAGAGATGGCGCAGCAGTACCACATAAATATTAATGAAGACGCACTGCCATAACAGTCACGTGCATAGGAAACGTGTACGAGTGCAGGGGGCATGTCCAAGCACTGCACGGAGGCATGAACATGTTGGCTGCATACGCGCAACCTAAAATGCTGACTAGTACAGCCTGCCTCTAATAGTAATCACTCCTGTCAGTGTCCGTGGATACTGAAATGTATGCAAAGCATACAAGACATCATTGCGAACACCACAATAAGAAGTAAACACAAAGGCACGTAGCTGAATATTGAGTCCCCGTCCCTCGAAGAAAGATATTTAAAACCCCCGTGCACGTATTCCATTGTAGTGTCACTAGTTATACCAAGTGGAAGTGAAACGCATCGTGTTAGCATGCCGCCAGTTGCCAAGCCTAGCCCAGTGGTTTGGGTTACCACCTGTCCTACATTGTGAGGGACAGTCCCCCTCTAGGCAGGTGTGTCCATACCAAAACCATAATAAATGTGAAATGTCCTGCGATAGTAGGACATAATTATGTCCCATATGTTATGTAATAGTACCATACAGTACGCATGTCTGTATATAAAATACCTATATATTAAAAAAAACAGAATAAGCAAGTAAATGAAACAGAATAAGCAACTACACTGCTACAACAATAAAAGCTTATAGGTGTAGGCATAAAACTAAAGTATTATCCTTTGTAATGACCGTGTGTATGTGTTGGCCTATAAACTCAGATGTGTAACACGAAAATGTCCCATCCAGGTCATATGAAAAGGTGGCAACCCTACCAATGGTCAGAACATTTGCCCAATATCTGCCCATTCGCGGTCCAAGTCATCCTTGTCAGGACGGCCCATAGATGAATGGGTATTACCCATGTCTACCTACCATGTCATGAAAGATAAGTATTTGCGTGTACCTATGTGCGTGAAGTACATCATGTGGATGATCTGAAATGTTAGTGTAGACCTCACAACCATATTGGTCCCAGAGATATGTAGTATACGCAATGTGCTCTGTTGACCGTGCCATGGGCCATCAACTAGAGAAGGGATGAATGTTGTTTGTGGAATATGGGGGTGGGGGGTGACAGGTAATGTAATAATTCGCCAAGAGGAGACTGGGTTGGATGCACAACAGGTGAACTGGAGGTCTACGAGGGAGCGGTGGTTGAATCAGGAAGATAACCAAAGAACAAATATACACATCCACAATACAATCCCACAAACATGTGAACATTAAAATGTGCAATACACATGTACAGAAATGTTACCGGCACATACCCACATAATGGTCTGGCCTGAACTGAGCCATCCAACCCCAACACACCTGGATACATAATTGAATACCCATCATCCCCTTCACAGCAGACCACCCCCTTCTTGAATGTCCACCAAAACCAGCCATACTCGGGCTGCTAGATAGGCACAGCCATATCTGCACATAGTGACCCCTACCCATATCTAGTAGGCAGGCTCACCCTAGGCAGTCTCAGGATTGCAAACTATGTATCCCTTGCATGTATAACCCTACCTTACAGCCGTAAAGCAAAGAAGATCATTGGTCCCCACAATTTTTGGATATCCATCATGGGATATGTATTTGTTCTAAACATTAGACTTGGTGTCACGACACAATGTCCAGTCCTGTATACATCTGGATGCAAGTTGTATGAGCAGTAGTTGTCTACAAGACTGCTCAGCCTCCAGCTGGTCCTGCAGAACCTATGACCCGGGATTTAACACCTGACCGTGATGCACGTTTCCCCACATGCATTATCGGGAATATATACCTTACACATTCGCATAGTGGCAGTCGGATATAGGGTGCTTAAGGTGCTGTAAAGCAGACATAAGTAGGGTTACCACCTGCCCCACCTTGCGAGGGACAGTCCCTTTTTGGGCAGTCGTGTCCAGACCAAATATAATACAATGGCAAATGTCCTGTGATTGTAGGAAATATGTCCCATATTTCATGTAACAGTAGCATAAAAATGTTATTTATGTAAAATACTCAAAGTTACAAGAAACAGATTAAGCAACTAAACCGCTACAAAAATAAGCTTTCATTTAAGCAAATAAGTAAAGTTCTAACCTTTGTACTGACTGTGGGTATGTGTCGGCCTGTAAAATCTGATGTGTGTCCAGAAAATGCCCTGTTTTGGCCATATGAAAAGGTGGCAACCCGAGACATAAGTGGGTATGCAAGCATGTATGCGCAATGGTAGGTGGCGGTGATTCAACGGTATGGGAAATGTAAATGAGCATGTAGGTGTATATGCATGTGTATGTACAGACCAATATATACACTTATATATATATATACATATATATATATATATCTATATATATATATATATATATATATATATATATATATATTAATGTAGATATGAAGAATTAACATGGTCACAATATAGGAAATTCCTGTAATAGTTAGTGCTGTTATATATCAGGATGGCCATAGGTGAGCACACCTCTGCATCCCCAACTACAGGTAGGATACTAAAAGTGGAACAAACAATCTTCCATTCCTACGTTTCCCAGTCAGACAAGCCTAAACCCGGAGGACCATATGAACACCCTGACAATCGAACACACATATGTGCCAGAACTATAGGCTTTGGAAGTATCCCCAACTACAGGTAGGATACTAAAAGTGGAACAAACAATCTCCCATTCTTACGTTTGACTTTCAACTAGGTACAGGGCAGGCCCGGTCCCCAGTCAGACAAGCCTAAACCCGGAGGACCATATGAACACCCTGACAATGGAACACACACATATGTGCCAGGACTATAGGCTTTGGAAGTCTAAATATCCTTGGAGTGAGTCAACATGCGGCACGAGTCCAGAGCAGTAGGGAATAGGGAATGGCGCATGTGTAGTAGTGCATTTTTCCCAACAGGTAAATGGATGCCTGCTGTGTAAATGAAGTGATGAGGCATGTGTTCGGATAACTATGCACCATGGGTATACATATAAATGAGGCAGAACACCAATATCGTAGTGGTTAGAGTATCCACCTAACGAAAAGGCATTCATTGTTCAAGGTCGACAATAGCACATATCATTTTCCTTGTGGAATGAATGTTGCTCTGCTGTAAAGCCGACATTTAAACATGTAAAGGTGAACATGTGTATCTCATGGGACTATTAACCAGATCCTTTCAATCAAAGTGGTATTCTCATAATGTATAAGCACAAATAAGCGGCAGTAAACATATGTAATGCACAGTAAGCATTGACAAGTGCGCCTGCATGGGTGTAAGCAGCTCCCAGCATAGGAAATGTATGTTTGTATGTTCAGATGTAATATATATACACACATATACACACAGGCAGGAAACTACCAGTGGGAGAAATCTACAAGGTCTACACTTTAAACATGGACAGTGATATCCCTTGCAGGACACCAAAAATTTGGTACCTTCAACCAATGGGGGAACACAGTTATTACCAGGATGTAGCTGTACACGGAACAGTAGGTTGTGCAAGCCTGATAACACATGGGTTGACGTACGACATGTGTCCCAACACGGGGAGAGTGGGCAGTGTGTAGGGGTGTGTTCATATCCCACCTGTGCCCACAGTAAGGATGAGTGCTGTAGAGTAGTGGCAGGTGGGGAAACTATGGGTATGCGATTATGGGGCTAGGCATGCAGGTGTTGGCTGGCAGACACATATTAGGACCACCCCATAGCTTTAAGTAATATTCCGATGTGGGTATAGCAGACACCCATACTGCCCAAACTGTAAGAGCACATCTACTGGACAGTCTGTAAACCATTGGGGGAGTACATAGGGACCATATCATTGAACAGTCCCCGATTACCAGGGATGTCCGTGATTACGAATCAGAATCTTAACACAGTCCCAACTAAACCATCCTAGAACTAGTGATATTAGGATGAAAGGTGGCGGAATACACATAATGAATGATAACATGTAAAAGTCATAAACAGCATGCACCTCAGACAATGTGTATGAATACATATGTGCTCTGTGTCCATCAATGTGTCAGGTTAATAGCTCTAACCTTCTAAATGTGTCCCTGAGGTTGTTATGCAGTGTCCCTGATTCAGTGTTTATTCTTCCCCATTCGTATGAGAGGTCTGATAGTGAGAGAAAGTGCATGTTCCGCCAACTACCTTAGAAAGTTGATAGAATAATAGGTTTGGGGTTACCACCTGTCCACCTTTGCGAGAAACACTCCCCTTTGGGCAGTTGTGTCCTGTATAATAACTGTAATTAAGGCAAATGTCCTGTGATTTAGGGCAAAAACTACCTATATTGTCTGTAGTAGTAGCATAAAACAATTATATTCCTCTGAAACACCTAAATGTTATAGGTAACAGTATCAACAACTATAATGCTACAAGAGTAACCTTTTATTTAGGCAAAACAGTGAAGTACTCCCTTTCTACTGGCTGAGGGTGTGTTGCCCTGCAAAGTCTGACATCTTTACATACAGGTCCTATAGGGTTGCCACCTTTCCAAATGGCCAGAGTGGGACATGTTCTGTAGAAATGTCAGACATTCCAGGACTAAACATACCTACAGCCATGCATAGCACAGGATTACACTTATTTGCACAAATAAAAGCTTAATCTAGTTGCATTTGAATTGCTTATGCTACTTCACATAACATATAGAAGTGTCATATATAAAATAACTGTTGTATGCAATTATCAATGAAATGTAGAATATAATAATGTCCTGTAATCTGGACATGTGCTATGTCTTGATTATTTTCGCAGTGTCCCACGCAAAGTGGGACAGGTGGTAACCCTAAAGTCCTACCTTGTCCAATTGAGAAGGTGGCAAACCTATAATAGGTATGCGGTAGCATGACCCGTCCGACAGATGTAGCTACCACAACCCAACTACTTGTTTGTAATGCAGTATGAGAGTATTGCATTGGTTAAGCAATGTAGAGGCTAATCAAGTGTAAGAGGCTGTAACCAGAGGATATCATACAGCGCAGTCATTCAACAGTATAGGAATGTATCCCATCATGTAGATGTACATGTGAGTGTTTATGTCCAGCATATAGGTACATACATATATATAGATGTATCAGGGACATACCATGTGTCAACAAAGCATTACAAATGAATGAAATGGGAAACACCATTGATGCCTGTATTATGTAGTGGTGTTGCTCTATGTGATCACAAGACTCCCTCAGACAGACATGTGTCAGTCATACACACAAATAGTTGTACATTGGCCATATACATCACTCTGTGCATTTAATGTACATTAACACAACAGTACCTGTCCAATCATTATGTGTGAACAGTACTCCTGAAATGTGCTGTGTGCAACATCATAATCATGATAAAGGTAAAGGGGGTAACCATAGAGGGACTGGTAGTGTTTTGTGTACAATGGGGTTGTCCTCCTCACGTGTACCTGGACCATGTAGGAGTGATGTGCATTTCGGGACTGTGCACCTGAGGGACAGTGGTGAGGATAACAGTAGTATGTTATGGTGCATATTACAAGGGTTTCATGTGTCCAGTGGGCACGTGTGTGTAATGGACAGCTATGTATAGGGCAGATGGTGTCCAAGGAGTCGAATGGCCTTATGTGTCTGTAGGTGATGGTCAGATGTTGGGGAAGGAGTGTAGGTATGGCTGTGGAGGATAGGTAGGAGCACAGAAATGACAGCATACAGGGTTGGTATATGACACATATGGGGGGGATACACCCTGGATGGGGATTGGTCTTTAGCATTCAAATGCCCATGGGAACAGTGGAATGGAGGTCCCCAGCCATGGGCAACTGCCACTGCACCTACACAGCTGCAAAGAAGGCAGTGCTGGGGGCTGTCCAGGAGGGGCAGCATCACCCTGTAAATGTGACACTCCGCCCTTGAACTGGCGTATCTAGCTTCGTAACCCCTTAGGGAGCCACCAAAGCAACATGTTCGGGACTGCACGACAGCAGATATTTACCTGTCTGGTCCCTCTCCCAAGGGGGACATGCTCCATCCTCAGTGGTGGTATCACCAGAAGGTGGTGTAGAGCCAACAGAGGTTGATGTTAATGGCTTGGCCCCAGATGTGCTAGTGCCCAGTGCCATGGTCAGCTGAAGTGGGACAGGAGGATCTGCCGGGACCTACCAACCCATTCAGCCCATGGTGTTGTGTTTTAAACCCACATATGGCTTAGTGATAGACAACAGCATACAGGATTACCTACAACAGTATGCATAGATATCACCAGCAACCCAACACAGCAGATGGTATACATTTGCAGAGAGAGCACAACACATGCATATATACAGCATGGCAACTGTACAATGTGTAGTAGATGTGTGACCGCAGCTATGAACAGTTGCCCATCATTGGCTTGTCACTGGGAATCCCACACATTGTCAGTCATACCACTGTCTCATGTGACACATGTCCAGTCAGGGATGCGATGGCAGTAACACATCCCTATCATCATGTACTGTCTGCAATCTTCACACCATGCTTCTGCTATGCACAGATGTGTGTTCAGTGTGTAACACAGGAAACAAATGGTTGCACACACTGACCTGTTCATAGATGGCCCTACAGATGGGGTTCCCTCATGAACAGAGTACTGTCATGTCTGTATTCTAACATGCAGAATAGCCATTACCACACACATGTTAAACAGGCAGTAGTCTCAATGCAGCATAGCTACACTTACATGCTGTAGTTGTATGGCACATCACCCTCCTGCCATTAGGCTATCCAGATATCATCTGCAATGCCATGTCAGAACACCACATCCAGGTACCACTCACAGTGACTGGCATGGCCAGATAATAACATGTTTCCCTAGACAGTGTACTGTGTTTATCTTGCAGATGGCTATGGGAACACCATCACAGCAGTACCACTTGCAATCAGCTAGAGGAGGACTGCAATAGGTGCAGAGGTCATCACCTGACCATTTCCATCTGTTACAATACACATGCTGCTGCTGTGCAGGTGTACACCTTCACATCCACCAGAGAGTATGTGTGCTGAACAGGCAATGTACACCAGGGAAGGGCTTGGAGACATAACCATATGCATCATCTGCCACACGCTGAATAGTACAGGGACTACTCATTACTATTACATGTGCATGACATTACTACATGTGCCACAGAGGTGACATGTTGCAGTGCTGTAAGAACATGTGTGTAGGTGAGTGAGTGCCATCTGCAACAGATATAGTAGACATACATTAGGTGTGGCACACGTCAGTCCATGTGAATGGATGCCATTGTCACCACAACCATACTCTAATGGACATGCATTGACACCTTTGCCAGGGTGGCAAATACACAATGTAAATACTTAGTTTGCCACACCACAGTAATGCACAGGACCACATGCACCACGGGGGATATCTGAAGGTTCTATGGGCTAGGGCATGTGAAAGTGCTTCACAACTGTTGGTATGCCAATGAGGTTTATACTGGGAGTGACTGTGGTTGCGAGCATCACAACCCACATGCAGACATAGGGTGCCAGTAGGTATGCATTGCTCTATGGGTGTGTAGTGTTTGGCTGTGCAAAATGGTTGTACAAGGCTGGGTGAGGGGTAATCCTTGCCATTGCGTCACCCGACAATGGCGTGCAGTGCAGGAGTGTAGTGTCTGCAATGTCCCACACAGATGGGTACTGCATTATCTGGCCTGACATCCTGGTTACCAGTGTGTAGGGCCATAGCTTTGCAATGCATGCCATGTCTGTGTTTGATAGTCCTTCAAATGGTCATTGCCTGGGATGTACATTTCCCACAATACTGTACAGTGACATGTACAGGTGTACCTGGTTTGGCAGACACATGTAGTGTACACAGCCTGTTATACCCCGATATGCCAATAGTGGCCTGGTGTGGTGAAACCTGCATATATTGAGCAGGTCGGCCCTGCACCTGCATGGCTAGAATAGAGAGGTATTCTGTGGTGTCAGTGGCATGGGGCCATACAGGGCAAATGTGTGCAGCATTGTCTGGCCTTAGTGGATCACATATGATGGCACCATATATGTTGCAACCATTGTTTGGAACATATTGAATGCCTAATGTCCGCATACATGTGACTATTGTACCACTGTACAGGGTGCCATGTCCTCTGCAAGCCACTGCAGTCACACCATGCCTACTATCTGTCCTCAATGTGCATGTTACTTGCAACATAGTGGGATATTCTAGGCAAGGTTGTAGGTGCATGGCACATGGGTGCAGGACATATACCGGGTGCTAGTAAGGCTGCATACTTAGTTCACCAGCCCTTTTTCCAGATGTATGAGTATGGCTTGCCAACACAGTGCCATGGCTGACTGACAGCTGTACTCCTCGTGAGGTGGCCAATGTATCATAAGATGGATACTATACAGGAAAACTACAAAACCCGCTCCCAAACATTTCCAATGGTAAGACAATCACAGCCACCTCTACACAGGCTCTGACAGACAAACACACACTTGCCATGTCCTATATACAAACCCCTACAGTATCACACTGCAGCAACATGCATTTAAGGCACTCGCTGCGGCGAATACTACAAAGCACTGTACTTGTCTCATGCAGGCAGACACACAGACACACACACACACACACACACACACACACACACACACACACACACACACACACACACACACACACACACACACACACACACACAGTTGGCATGTCTGGGACTAGAACACCGACCTAACTACTTTACTACACTACAGCATTACGCAGTTACAGAACGCGCTACCGAGATTATTGGGACACAGCACTCCCAGAGGTGTATTTGTAGATGGGTGACATCATCGGCCTTGATAACGGTGGTTATAAGAAATGTATGGAGTGTGAGCAGTATAAAAGCATTTCTCAGTCCTCAGGCAAACGGACACACACACACACACACACACACACACACACACACACACACACACACACACACACACACACACACAGCAAGTGTGGAATTAGAACACCAACCTAACTACTTTATTACACTACAGCATTATGCATTTGCAGAACATGCTACCGAGATTACTGGGACACCGCACTCCCAGAGGTGTATTTGTGGATGGGTGACATCATCCACCTTGCCAACAGTGGGTATAAGAAATGTATGGAGTGTGAGCAGTATAAAAGCATTACTCAGTCCTCAGGCAAATGGACACACACACACACACACACACACACACACACACACACACACACACACACACACACACACACACACACACACACACACAGCAAGTGTGGGACTAGAACACCGACCTAACTACTTTATTACACTACAGCATTACGCAGTTACAGAATGCACTACTGAGATTACTGGGACACAGCACTCCCAAAGGTGTATTTGCAGATGGGTGACATCATCCGCCTTGCTAAAGGTGGGTATAAAAAATGTATAGAGTTTGAGAAGTATAAAAGCATTACTCAGTCCTCAGGCAAACAGGGACACACACACACACACACACAGCAAGTGTGGGACTAGAACACTGACCTAACTACTTTATTACACTACAGCATTACACAGTTACAGAACACGCTACCGAGATTACTGGGACACAGCCCTCCCAGAGGTGTATTTGTAGATGGGTGACATCATCGGCCTTGCTAACGGTGGGTATAAGAAATGTATGGAGTGTGGGCAGTCTAAAAGCAATTTAGAGTCCATTGGCAAATGGGGACAGACATGCACACACAGACACACACACACACAGACACACACACACACACACACACACACACACACACACACACACACACACACACACAAACACACAATCCAGTGGCAGGTGTGGAACACCTGCCTATTTACAGATTACTATTACAATACTACATACTTACGAATCACGCCACACAGACTACATATGTCAAGGCTGTCATTATAACTGTCTGGGAATGCAGACATCAAGAGGGATGCTGGCAGTTAAGATGTACATACCTGTGAACCTGTGTGTTTAAAGTAGAAATCCATCCTGACCTGGAGTATGCCCATCTGTGGAATGGACGACTACTACCACTATACAGGGTTACAATCACCATGCCCATACACAGAGGCACATAACCGACACAAGGTGTCACCGGGCATGCTCACACACTTAGTAGCACAGGGCTGTTCGGAATGCACTATGTGTCCATCTACACAAGGATATACTGGGCATGCTCATACATGTAGTAGCACAGGGGGCATGCTCACACACTTAGTAACACAGGGCTGGTCAGAATGCACTACTATGTGCCCATCTACACAAGGATATACTGGGCATGCTCATACTCCTAGTAACACAGGGCTGACTAGGATGCACTCTGATGTTAAACACGGAGGGCCACAGTGGCCATTTTATTACAGGTAGATGTAAAGAATACATTGTAATGGGCTCTGGTGTTAGTAGTTGTCATTGTTAGTGGGAACACTGCTCTACATATATTTGACACCGGTCTTTTACACAACATCAGCTGTCATTCTGGGATGACATGGCTGACAGTAGGCAGGCCTTTGTCACATATCACATGCATCCATGATACAAGGGAGTGTGGATGTTATCCAAGTCACATCCGCCCACACAGTGACATTCCAAGGCAAATGTCCTAAACACAGGTTAACTCCCATACACCTACAGGACAACTGCATTGTTTTCTTATGCTAACCAGTGCTAGATGTGTAGCGTCCATATTCACAGCTGGTCACTGTAGATCCAACAATGGGGAGTACTGACAACTGTGCAGTGAGGAACACCTGTCTGATGTCTCTGTAGTGCACAATAGCACTACCACCATATACCTCAGAACCTAGCACTACCACCACATACCTCAGAACCAGACATGTGGGCCATAACACAGGTATGGACCACTCCAGGTGGTATACACACATACATAAAAGCCACTCACATGTACTGACTGGTACCCCCATGAAAGGCATCACAGATGAGCCATGTGCAGGACACAGTGTCACATGCTGCATACTAGGATGTAAATTGCAGACACCAACATGCCCTCAGAACACCAACACACAACCATACATGTTGTATGACATAGAAGAGTACACCACCATGTGACCCTTGACCTGTGTACTGTACTAAGCTCTACATCAACTGTAGAGAGTACACATGTACTGACACAGATGCATCATGTGTTATGCAATGCAATGATATCACTGTATGTGATGAGGTCAGCTGTACACATACCAGGGGCACTCGGTATTTTCCACCATCAGCAGATGACTGTTGCTGTACACCAGTACACACCCTCATGTGTGGATATGACATACATGTACCTGCCCTAGGTATGTACATGCCACACACACAACATACCTGTAAATAGCATAGCTGTTGTAGTCCTTTGTGCAAACAAGTGGCTACAGCCATTACATACATGTACATGGAATGTAGGTCCATGACTGCTGAATGCTAACAGTACATAAGGTGTGATATCAATGTTGACAGAGGTAACATCCCCTCTGTACTGGTCACCCATCATATCATACAACAGTCCATGTGTCATGTATGTCATTACACATATCCACCAATTGCAATGCCTACAAACATGACCAAATGTCAGGATTGTAGGACCTACACACCTGTACATGTAGTGTTGTGCATTCAGATAACATGCGTGTGCAGTTGCTGATGTATGCAGGTGGCGTGTATCCTAGTACATCATGCAGCTGCAATGCAGCCTCAACATTGCCAGCTGTATATGGTGATATGCTATATGTACAGAAAGATGTACCACAGGTATGGACAGATGTGTTGAAATAACTAAGTGGTGGGGCATCTTTTCAGATGGATATTTGCTGTGGACAGCTCACAGGTGTGTCACAAGCGGTCCTACAATACCCTATGTAACCGGTAAGTGATGGTTTCATTAATTGAAGGACATAACACACAACTTAGCTGTCAGGGTGACAGCAAAGGTAAATCACTTGACACCTTTTAATAGATATGACATCCCTAGTGCATATATCAGCACTGTTACCACAGGAAGCATCAGTACAGTTTGTAATGCATGCAATACTGCTGTACATCTGACATACATAACATGAGCTAGGCAGGTCTGAGATTCACAGTACTGGCATGTGTGGTTGCTTGTGTGTCCATATATGTCACATATTGTGGGGAATATATCTCAAGTTGTTACTCACTCTCCTGTACACTAGTGTACACATCTGTACAGACTGCAATGTAGAAAGCAGGACATAGGCATGGGCGTGTATTTCACACATGTGTGGTATCTGTATGTGCATGACATAGGTGTATTAATTACTGAATGCCGCAGTGTGTGTATGTAGGGCTGACTGGTCCCTGGGGTGAGGATGTATTTTACCATACTGAACTGATAAGATCCCTCCCACCATCCAGGTGATGCATTCTACTATTCATGTTGATGTCCCCATTCTTAGGCCATACTGACTACCTGTACATGTGTATTCTCTGTGGCACATCATGTAGGTGCACAGTACTGTAATGATGATTTGCACATAGGCAGGGGTCCTCATCCCACCAGGAGCAACTGTGTGCAAGTGTTTGTTACTGTGTCGGTGAAGCTGTGTGTGTGTGTGTGTGTGTGTGTGTGTGTGTGTGTGTGTGTGTGTGTGTGTGTGTGTGTGTGTTACTGTGTCACTGAATACATGTGTGTCAATACCTGAGTGTGTGGGTGCAGTTGTGTGTTGGCATCCTGTCATGGGAACGTGTATTACTGATTCCCAATGAGGCATCACACTTCCCACTGACCTCTATCCTTGTAATCAGCTAGACTACTCTTTTACCTCACCACTCCATGTAACTGTACCTGTGATGTCACCCTTTATGGATGTCACGTCTGTGGCCACAGTAGCTTAATACACAGCTATCATGCTCTTGGAATGGTACACGTGCTTGTAAAGTGGGACATTCTCACTGGTATGTGGCAGCTACATGGTGCATGCTGGTATATTCATACATACCTGTGAGTAGTCCACATTGACATATCAGACACTAACTGCAAACACTGACATCCACTGGCATGTGCAATTAGACCTGAAGAAGGAAAGCAGAACATCATGACCAACATGCAGTTACTGTTGTTACACAAGACACATACTGCTAACAGTGTTGTACACCTGTACTACATGGTATATCTGCTGCCTGTCAACAGTCCTCAACATTTGTAAACTACACATATCATCCTAGTCTGTTCACCCTGTGCATCAGACCATATGAGCATATTCCTGCACTGATGGTGTGGATGTCAGGGATGCAGCACAGGCATCATCATATGCACAGGGTGTTAATGCTTGCCGGAGGCCTAGGCTGCACTGTTGTTACACAAGACACATACTGTTAACAGTATTGTACACCTGTACTACATGGTATATCTGCTGCCTGTCAACAGTCCTCAACATTAGTAAACTACACGTATCATCCTAGTCTGTTCACCCTGTGCATCAGACCATATGAGCATGTCCCTGCACCGATGGTGTGGATGTCAGGGATGCGGCACAGGCATCATCATATGATCAGGGTATTAATGTTTGCCAGAGACCTAGGCTGCACCATTGGATGACATCATGTGTGTGGGTTTGGGCCTTTGATCTAATTGGGTGTGTGTGGATGTTATGCATGTGTGTGTTGTGCTGCCCTACATATGTGTCCAGTGTGTGTGTGTATATGTATGCACATAGTTCTCCCATGTGTCTGGCCTACACAAGGGTATTATTGACAGTTGAAGACTGTACAGGTGAGGTTTTACAGTTCACGGTGTCTGGCCACGGACATGTGACCTGTGCCTGCCAGGGGTTGCACGGGCACTACCAGACAGAGGTGCAGATTGGGTACTGTCTGATGTCACTTGTCACTGGAACCATGTCACTGTTTGGACAGTCCCGGGCCACGCGCACGTGGCCTGCTATGTCATGGTGTGGACAGCACAGCACCAGATGCACTGCTGCTGCTACCGCCACTATGGTAGTGGGCATGTGAGGTAGTTTGTACATGTAGACCTGACACAGGTGATGTAGCAGGCCTATGTCCACATGCCTGACGCCTCATTCCTACCAGATGTTCCATCACAGACAGCTCATGCTGGTGGATTGTCATGCCATGGTCAAGGACTCCAACCATGTCACCCAACCGTCTATCCAAAGCATCATCAATCTGCTGTTGAGCATTTACCATTGCCTGGATGTTGTTGTTTAAAGAATGGACAGCAGCCCTCTCTAGCCTCTGATCTTCTCTGTTGCACCATTCAGCATGTGCCTGTGCCTCCATTACAGCCTGAAACATGCATCTGGTGATGCCAGCTGCTGCGCTCTGTCATGCAGGAGCATGTTGGCCAGAGGTCCTCCTACAAGCAGCACTGGCCACATGCCTGTGTGGGGCACCACCAGTAGTTTGGCTGACACCATGGTGTGCAGGCACACCTTCCATAGCCCCCACACTTTCCTGTTCCAAGCTACAACGCGTCAACTGTCCTTCTTTTATGGCCACTGATGATGGGGTATGTGCAGGTATGGGATCTGTGTGCGGGGATGAGGTGGATATAGATGGAATGGCAACCAATGGCACAGTTTCAGCCCCTGACAACTCTGCCTGTGTCCCAATCATATGTCCATCATCACTGCTAGAGTCTGTGGGGACACTAACATCAGATGTACCACAGGAGGGCAGTGCACCTACATCACCTGTGAGGGCAGACAAGAACTGTGCATTACAATCTATACAATAGACACACACACACAGACACACATGCATGTGATATGACAGATGGCATGCAATGCAACATGCATGTGGTACGGCAGACAGCATGCAGTGCAGACAATAATAGTGGTAGTTAACATACATCCCTGTGTTGCACACAAAAGCATGCATGTGTCATAGCAGACAACATGCAAATTACACAATCATAGTAGTAGTTAGCATACATCCCTGTGTTACACCATGTGAACCAGCAGAGATTAACCGTACACCTGCCCGATGTGTGGCATATGACCTCGATAATCACATGTACTATGGCATGTGATCTGCTGATGTGTGCAATGACATGCATACATGTTTAACACAATGGTGTCCTGTCAAATATACAGTGGGGCAATGGTGTACCAATTCATTGTTTTCTGTCCTCCCTACAGATATACTGCACATTTAGCTGATGTGCATGGCCATTGCAGGGGATCCTGAGGCATCTCTAGTGCTATGCAGTGTGAGTTATGGACAGGGTTCATAGCCATGACTGTGTTTAGATACAATACATATATACTGTGGAATGTGACCCACATCACTGAGGTGTATACACACTAAACCATGATGTGGGAGTTGTGACACAGGTCACTGATAGGTATATGGATGACACCCCTGCACATCTGCAACCATATTGCTGCAGCTTGGCAACTATGGCCAGACATGGCAAACACATCAGTACACCATGTCCCACATGACATCTCTGTGTACCACACACACACACGAGGAGCTAGTATGACATTTATGTCCAACACCAGCAATGGGAATGTACTGTATCTGTGGCCTGATGTGGATACTGTACAGGTGACTGCTGTCATGTCACAACACCCTCAAGATGTTCAACACATCTTATGTGGTGGATTGATGTTACACCTACACAAGATGTGCACAGGCCTGTAGGATGTCTAGTGTTCTACATCTATAGTATGACTATTATACAAAGGCCATGGTTGAACCATGTGTAGCCATTGTATGACAGGGTGTACACACAAGCACAACATGTCTACTGTGTGTGTTGCTGCATGTCTCTGGCCATCTTCCATGGCCATGTGTGTACATGTGTTGTCCAGATTATTGTGATGGGCATCTATTTCACATGTCTGTGTTGTCCCATATGTCATATATGCTCCACTGACAACAGGGTTATGCAGATAACGGGTGGTATGTGGGATATGTTTTCAGGTTAGGTAGGCAGTGTAGCAGCCAGGCCAGTAGATGTCATGGACATGTCAAGATAGCACATCACATTGTGTGACATTCATAGCAGCCATACTCCAGCCCGCTGTGTAGTACTGTTTGTATTCACCACATGTGTAGATCAGATCTGTAGTACGTCCCTAAAGTGAACAGCACCTCCACCATTGTATGCATAGCTGTCAACACATCTGGCAATAAAGTTTGTGAGGATTCATGTCGGTGAGAAAATTCACATAGTTTGCAAGTATTGCACATGGGTAGTCATTGTGCTGCATTGCAGGTCTGACCTGTATATTGTGACAGGACCATACATTATGTGTACATGTTGTAAATGGCCACATGGCAGATAGATTTGTGCATTATGGTTCTTGATAAATAATAACACTCTCACCTGCAATGGGCTGCTGTCACAGCGGAATGCCAGAGGTACCTAAATAGGAGTAACACAGCAGTATGAGCATAATCCAGCCCTGTATAAAGGCTACAGGGTGCAATGTGCATAACACTTACACCAGTACATTAGACTATACTATGGTGTATGCACATGTGTGCATACAGAGAGTAGCATACTATAGTATGCAGCATGTGTGTATACATGCCTTGCATATGATGTTACATTAAATATTGTACAGTGACACATGCAATTATATGGAATATAGCTGTTATAGGTGCAGTACTGACTTACAAGGCAACTCCAGGCTCAGTGGTTGAGAGACACTCACCTCCACAATATTGGCTAAGGCTTGTGGATGTGGTTCTGCAGGTGTCCCCGGGTTGGCCAGTAGCTCCTCGGTACGTGTGAGTGGGGGCTGGGTTGGTGGCCCACCACCTGTTGCATCTTGTACCCTGGTGATTGTATTTGCATTCTGATTTGCCCATCTAATGAGGTCTGTACAGTGTCTGCACACCTGCTGGTATGTGCGGTTGTGGCCACCCACATCATTAACCCTCCTGCGAAGTTCCATCCACAGGGCACCCCACTGCTGTGCATCCTGTGGCACATGGCTGAACAGGATATTGTGATTGTTGAGTAGGTATGGGATGAGAGCCTCATCCTTCAAGCATGTAAAAGGGGGGAAGCCTTGCACGCGGCATACCTGGAAGACATAATGATGGAGACAGGTCACAGTAACTCACAAAGATATACAGAGCTACAGCTGGACATACATGTGTATCGCATTAATTAAGTTTAAATAGTTGTATTTGCAAACCTACATGACTCTGACGTATTTGTGTCACACACATGTGACACTCAATGTTGAGTGGATATTATCACCATATATGTGTGTGTCACCTGATTACATTGCTCATACTCCATGTGGTTGCTGTCTTGATGTGGGCATGTCTGTTTGCCTGTACTGGTGTTCCTACCTATCAGCACATGGCTGGATATTTCCACATTAATGCAGTCGACCGTGATGCAGTGTATATGTCACATATAAGGACTTACACTGTCTCAATAGACATGACCTGTGACCCTGCTGACATGCTCACATAAGGTTTTACATGTATGTGTTCTGCCATATACATCTACACGGCACTGTACAGCGATTCAACATCATGCCATGTATCACCTGTGTTGCACATGTGATACACATGGGACACTGGCAAGCAGATGGTATTTGCAGGGATGGATATCAAGTATTGCATGTACAGTCAAAGTAAACTAGTGGGCTATATGCTATGGGCCATGTATGAATCTAGGATGAAAGGTTACCTGGCAGTAGCCGACAGTCTGGTCTGTGGGGCCAGGTGGAGCAGTGCCACATTACTGATCCACAGGGTTAATGATACAAATACCATGCATTGCCATGCGATCATCACACCATGTCTGAGAGGGGAGTGATGTGCAGCTTTGACAGACAGGAATGCATAGTATGGCAGGACTATGTCAAGTGTATGGGACAAGGATCTGTCCAGCATGTGGTAGGTGGATGTCCATGAAATATGTGTTCGAGATCAGGATAAGTACGTGTAGCATGTCCAACATCACTTGGTTGGACATGGATTTATTCAGGGTATGCATCATGCTGCATAGTAGAGATGGGGAATGGGAAGGCTGGTGTAGGTCATCTGCACATGACCAATACCCCTTAAAGGAAATATGTGATCTGATATGGGTCACTTGAGTGTTCTGTATGGCTGGACAATGATCTCTATATTCATGAATGGCACCCTATCATTATTAGGTTTGCCACATATGGCTACCTGACAGGTGTGGTGACATAGCTATCACAGGAAAGACAACTGCCCAGCTGTATCCCTCACACACAAGTGTCCATTATGTTGACCGCTGCCTAGGTGGTAGTTCATGGGTACAGGGTTATTAACTTAGGGAAGACAGTGCGAGTCAGCTATTGCTTCTAGGTCATAGTCATTCGCATACTTCAATAGGCAGATGCCTTCTGTTTGTCTGTGAGGTATGGACTGCAATGAGGGGGAATAAAATTCATTAACACTGACATACTGTAGCTGCCATCTGGTGTGATGATCATGTATTATTCAGACACCTTCTGTAGTGTTGGTTCTGCCAGCAGCGCTGTTGCAAAACACTCCTGTGACATAGGAACGTACATCTAGTATACCGAGTGTAGGTGGTACACAGTATGGGTGATGATGTCCTATGACCTGGCAAGGTTATGATCTGCAGTGTGACATCAACCATAATGTCATCTACATCTGTCCTGCTGACATCACTTAATTGATCAAGGTTCATGGCCTTCCAGACCAGACTCAGCAGGGTAGTAGTAAAGTACTTCCCATTATCAGTGGTGTCTCCCCCTTTGTGGGTTGTGATACCTGTTGGTGTGCATCATTCAGTGTGTACACAACCTGACATGGAGCTATGTTTTACATGATGTGTACGTGGAGAGCATCTTGTTTTGCCATATGTGTATGACACAACCTGTGATGTGGGCAGGTCCCGTGCAGACTGAGTGCAGCTTGTACTGCATAGTTGTGGGTACAGGGGCCCTGTGGTGTACATGGATATAAGCTTGTGTACCTGTTGGGGGGGGCATGTGTTTATGTTATCCAAGACCCTATCTGGATTGCTTATTCATGCTAAGCACTTGTTCAGGACTTGTAAGCACCACGTAAGCTAATAATTACTATAGCACTCAATCTTCCTCATTACCTACAGGTAAGGGTGAACAGGTTTTGTACATACTTTTCTCACTTGCTTAGAGTAATGTAATTCTTGTACTCACTTTCCTCACTTATCTAGGTGACTTGTAGTTCTATATTCAGGCATGTCCAAGAGTCAACTGCCAGTGTTCTCACCTGTCTATCTGATGAATCTGGACATCTTGAGGCAATGCACACATTGACTCATGTACACAGACAAGCCTCTCCGCCTACCACCCAACACTACAACCTGTGAGAGATGCACTCATCTAGCCAAACTGGAGGTAAAGGTCTCTCCAACCAAGCCTGACCCTGACTGTCATGTGGAAAAGGTACACATTCGCACAACACCATGCTCATCACATAAGTCTCACTGAATCTACCCCACCATTAACTGGGAAAACTACTCATGTACCAACACATTAGCTCAATGGTTTCTGGAAATCATAAACACCAATGCTCTGACTCAACATATCCACACACCCACGAGGGGCAACAATATCCTAGACCTAGTCATTACCAACATAAGTGACTGGTGCTCCACATGTGAAGCCAACTCCTCGTTGGTCTGATCAAACCATGTGCTGAACACCATTGATATCCACATCCCGCACCTACCCCACATTAAGGGAACCACAGTATAATATGTCTACAAGGCCAACTATATGCTTCTTAAGACAGACATGGTGGACGTCATGACACCCATGCAGATGGACAGTACTGTTACAACTGCTGAATCCTACACAAATGCACTCTATAAGCACTTACAGTAGTGCATGGCTTGTGCTATCCCAAATAGAACCAAGTCACTATACTCCTAATTAACTAAACCAATCTGGTGGTCCCCTGCCATAAACATATTGTACTACAGGAGGAAGACACTGTTGCAAATGAGAGTACAATACCATGCATGGAGAAGCTCCCTGCCAGCCTCAGTAAGAAGGTGAGATCCCTTATATGAACTTCCAAAGCTAGCTACAAAAACTATAACACAACTATTACCAACAACAACCACAAAACATTCTATATCTATGTCACATATCTCGATGTCAACAACCAGATCTGCTCTGAGTTACAGCACAAAGGCATGAACATTACAGAAACAATTGATATTGGCAACATCCTGGCAGATCCCTCTCAAAGCTGCACACTCTAAAGACAATATCACAGCATCCATGGGACTGGACAACATCCCAGGCTGCATTTTACAAACTTCAGACCGTACTGTCTCCACATCTATGCACCATGTTCAGTAATAGCCTCACATTGGGCATAGTGCCCTCTGAATGGTACACAGCAACAGTTATCCCACTCCACAAAGGTGGTGCCACAATGAACCACGGGACCTATTTCCCTATAGGCCTGATTAGCCTGGTCTGCAAGTCTATGGTGCACATCATGGATCACTGTCACAGAGACATTGGGTACATCCAAACTTTTGACCCCCTCCCTGTTTGGCATTGATAAGGGTGGACCATGCCTCCTAAACCTGGTGGACTTCTTAGAGACAGTTACCAAGGCATTAGATGAGGGTAAGGAGGTCCACACAGCCTACCTAGATCTCTCATAGGCTTTCAACACAATTCCTCCTTCTGGTATTATCAACATACCCATCCGCCTGAACATTAATCCCTACGTCATGTGATGGTTTGCAAAGTGGCTCACAGACAGAACCCACACAGTGGGAGTTGCATACCCTAAATCTGACTGTATACCAGTTACAACTGGCGTCCCCTAAGGCTCAGTCCTAGGACCCCTCATGTTCGGTATATACTTCTCTGACATACAGAAAACACAGGAGGACTTTGGCTGAAAAGATTTGCAAATGACTGAAAACTAGGGGACATAATTGTTTCCGCAGCTGTTGCAGACACCCTCTGGAAGGGTCGCACTGAGACGGATACCTGGTGTTAATATCATGGCGTCAAGCTGAATGCCTAAAAGTACATAGTTACTTCTGAATGGATATTAATTCACCTTATTGTATTCTGTTAATATCTCAGCATTAATTCACATTCTCTTATTCTGTCAGTGTCTCAAGTCCTTAGTACTAATATTTTAAAAGTGTTCCTATTTTTTTGGGATCTGGCCCTGATACTGTTGAGATTTGTCTGTTATTCTTTGAGAGATACGGGCGGCAGAATAAACAAGACAGGGACCGGCCTCACGCGACAACCGCCCAAAAATGGGACGGATCGGTGTTGCCCCAAATGCAGATTTTAGCATTTCAGCTGGGAAATTTAAATCTAGTATCATTTCTGTTAGCCTGACCGACTTACAGTGCGTGCCGGAGGGCATTCAGGCTATAGGGACTCATTATCCTGATTCCAAAAGTGACCCTGTTTTCCTGGTTTAGTTTCTTTTTATAGCACTTTACATGTTTCCTTGAGTAATGTATATGGCTGATATCATTCGTGTTTGTACTACGGTAGATATCTCTAGGAAGGCTGTATTTTAAGAACAAAATGAGCAGTTTTATTCTTGTATGTGTCTCATTGCCGTCGTTTTGTTTGTTTATTTGCTGTTGCATAGATTATTATTGTTTTTGCTGTTAATGTTATTATTTGTTAATGCTATATTTCTTAATCATGCATTTTTAGTTACTTATTGCAGTAGCTTAGTTTCTTGATAAATACATTAAAACAATATCATCTTGGTGGGTTTATTCTTTAGATTTCATTATAGGGTGGTAATCCTAGTTCATAGGTTCATAGGCTCATACTAGGCTATCTGCCCTAGGGCATTTATAAGCCTAGCCAGAATGTGTTTGGCTTTCGCCACCCATTTTAAATTTATTTTGCTATGCCCTTTTTCGAGGTTAGTATACTGTGCCTCTATCTAACAGTGACACAGAAGTGATACCCGGGGTAAACCTACAATCTCCCATCCACTCATCAAGATTCCTCTTGAAGAGAGTCAATGAGGGACTCTGCCTAACCTGGACTGGGATTTTATTCCAGAGTGAAGGGAGCCTCTGGGTTATGAATCTGTCCCTCTAGCATGTCCTATTTGTTTCAGTGCTGAGGTTCAAGTCTCTCGAGTGCGTAGCTCGATGGGATTTGGATTTTCCGAGGTGCAGCATGTCCATTAATTCCGGGTTGGACATGGCTTTATACATCAGGCACAGATCGCCTCTGAACAGGCGGTATGCCACTGAGTAGAGCTGGAGTTTCTTTAACCGGGCAGCATATGGCATCTGTTTGAGCTCTTTGATTCTCTTGGTGAGGTACTTTTGGGGTCTTTCCAGTTGCTGCAGGTGTCTGGTAAGGTACATCCCAAAAGGGGCATTGTACTCAATTATGGGCCTGATGAGGGATGAGTAAAGAGGCACGATGACCTTCCCTGATCTAGATGTGAATCCCTTCATGATTAGGTGGGCTATATAAAATGTTTTTCTAACCACTTTGGCCACGTGGTTGTCAAATGAGAGATTGCTATCAACTTGGGTCCCCAGGTCCCTAATTACTTCTTCTGTACTTAATGGATTTCCACCTATGTGGTAATTTGTGGGCACTTTGTTTTTGCCAAAGGGATGACTATATACTTTTGGCATTTAGCTTGAGGCCATGGCTCTGGCACCAGTTGTCTGTTTCTATGAGGCCCTTTTGGAGGATGCTTGTGTCGGCTGGAGAGTCGATTATGGCACCCAGTTTGCAGTCATCTGCAAACTTGGTCAGCCACAGTCCTTCCGTGTTGGCCTGTACCTCGAAATATATACCGAACAAGAGAGGTCCCAGGACTGAGCCTTGTGGGACACCACTTGTAACTGGTTTGGAGTCTGACATGGCTTCAGCAATTCTAACCATGTGGGTTCTGTCCTTGAGCCAGTTTGCAATCCATCTAGTGACATAGGGGTTTATATTTAAGCTGGTGAGCTTATCTATAATGCCGGTGGGGCATTGTATCAAGGCTTTGAGGTCCAGGTAGGCTGTGTGGACCACCTTCCCTCGTCAATGGCCTTGGTGACTGTTTCAAAGAAATCAACCAGGTTTAAGAGGCAGGATCTGCCCTTAACAAAGCCGAACTGGGTAGGATCCAGTGTTTGTAGGTCCCCACTATCTTTATTTATGAGGTCCATGATGATCCTTTCTATAGCTTTGCAGACCAAGCTAGTCAGGCTTATGGGGCGATAGTTTCCAGGATCTGTTGAGGCACCACCTTTATGGAGAGGGACCACTGTTGCTGTACGCCACTCTTTGGGCACATATCCTGTAGTAAGGCTGAGATTGAACAGTAGTTTTATGTTTGGGATTAGCTCTTCTTTGAGTTCATGTAGGGCGAGGGACACCATCTGGTCCCATTGATGCTGTGTTTTTGCTTTGGAGAGGCGGCTCTTACCTGAGCATCTGAGATGTCAGGGGCAGCACTCTGCTGGGATAGATATTTGCCCTTTGGTGGGAGGGGGGGAAGTTTGCGCTGAACCTGTCAGCTAGGATGTTGGCAATGTCTGTGGGTTCGTGTATTTTTGTCATTTTGGACTAATTCTGAGCATATCTGGGAATTACCACCCAGGTACCTAACATAACTAAAGAAAGCCTTGTGATTATCCTTAGTGTCCTGTGCAATTTTTCTCTCGAAGCTGGCCTTAGACAATTTTATGTCTGCCCGTAGTTTTTTGCTAATACTGATCAGTGATGCCTTCCCTTTTTGGGATTTTGCTTTATCATTTAGTAGCTTCCTCCTTCTATTGTATAGTTTGTTTATGGCTGGGGTCCACCAGAGAGGACGTCTGCGTTTGGAGGATTGGGTCTTGGTTTTATTTGGGATCATGATCCATGCATTCCTGAAGGTGTTCATAGAATGTGTTTATAAAGGATTCTGCGGTCTGGGCTGTATTTTCCACAGGCCGGGGCTTTGAAGGATTCCACCTCGGTTTTGAGGAGTGTAAAATTTTCTATAGAGAATTTTTACACAGAGGTTTTCTGGGCAGGGGTGGGGTCGGATGTGAATATCCAGTGAGATTAGTTTATGGTCTGATCTTACCAGTGAGGGATACACTTCTGGTCTGGAGCATAGAGTCCCCATGTTGGTGATGATCAGGTCCAGTATGTTTTCCCCTCTTGTGGGAGTGGTAACAAGTTGTTCCATAGCATTTGAGTTTATAAATTCTAGGAACCTTTGGGCTAGGGTGTTGGAACTAGAGTAATGCTCCCAGTCTATGTTTGGGTAGTTGAAGTCGTCCAATATAATGGTGTTTGGAGAGACCTTCATATTTTCCAGTGTTCTCAGGAAGGCCGAGTGGGGTTCCTGGGTTTGGGAGGGTGGTCTGTAGCAGGCTATAAACTGGAAGGCAGTTTTACCCACTGTTAGTTGCACATGGATAGTCTCTGATGCTTGTGCTTTGCCACCAACCTGGAGGTGTGGGTATCTTTGATGAATATCGATACTCCCCTCCTTTTGTGGTTCGGTCCAAGTTTTGGGGCCAAAAGCATGGTATGAGGTATAACCTGGTAGTGCTGGGGTGCTCGAGCCCTGAACCAGGTTTCTGTTACTGCACAGATATCGATGTTCTCCATGCTAAGGAGAGTTTCGTCGTCTTGAGGTTTAGACTTCTGGCATTGAGTAGCATTACTCTTAGTTTCTTATCCCTTGTGATACCTATGGAGGTGGGTTTGTCTTTTGAGCCTTGCCTAAAAAGGCACTATGGGGTAGCAAGAACCTTTGCCAATATCCGAAAGCCCAGGGGTGACAGATGCAAGCCGTCCCTAAGCATCGTGGCTTGTCGAGCATATCATCCCAGGCTTACAGGCATTGGATCCCCTTTGAATGACACCAGTACTTAAGCCAATTGTTGAAATTGATCATCTTGTCTTCATATTGTGGCATCATTCTTGGTGAGGGTAAGATGCTACTCAAGGTCAGGGTCATACCGGCCTGGGCTACATGCTCAGAGAGCTCCTTTATGTCTCTTTTCATGTAGTCCAGGGAGGTACGTCTCAGGTCATTCACACCAGCATGGACAATGACTGAGTCATATTTGTACTTGCCTTGGAGTGACCTGAGTGCTTGTGTTATGTGGCAGATCCTAGCACCCGACAGGCTGCTCACCGTGACCCTCTCCTTGTTCAGCCTGGTGAGCGGGACGTCAGTGTGCCTGCCGATAGAGTCACCTATTACAAGTGTATCAGGTGTGTTGTTTAGTCTTAAGGGCTGTGACTGTTTGGCACACTGGCTTTGTGAGATATGTGTTGCACGTGTTTTGTTTTGGGGTAGCGGCTGCTTGGGTGCCTGCTTTGGAGATCTGTGCTGCTTCGGCAGATCTTTATTTAGAGCCTCCGAGTATGTTTTTGTGTGATTATGTGTTTGGTTTGCTGTCGTGGTAGGTCTATGTGAGACTGGAATTGTAGTGAGTGTGGTTTCCTTCTCCTCCTGACTGGTTATGCCAGTACTGAGTTGAGAGAGCTTAGCCTCCAGTTTGGCTATATGGTTGCATCTCTCACATGTGTTGGAATTTGTTGGGAGGAGGAGAGGGTTGTCTGTGTACATGAGGCAGTTGTAACATTGCCTCATGATTCCCAGATTCACCAGCTGGACCGAGAGGAGATTGACAACTGACCTTTGGACATGCTAGAATAATATTGGGAATTCCTTAATAATTGAAAACCAGGGCCAGTGGGGAGTGAGGGTGTAGTGCTTTTAATTTTTAGTGCTGACTTATATAATTGTTTTAGTGAGCAAGTGCCAGGTAACTTAAGTGCAATGTGTTACAGGTAACTTAAATGCAAAACGACAAACAGTAACTTTCTTTCAAGTGAAACAAGGAAATAAGTACAGTAAGCAATGCAGATATCACTAGTGATCCACAGAAGCTGAGAAGCGTGTATTAGGTGGTATTAGCGTTCCAGGGAAATAACAAGCAAACAAACAACATGCATATAAACAAAGCTATATTCAGCAGGCCTGGATCTAGTCTATGCTACAGCAAACAAGGTGTACCAATTTCAGTAAGATACAGTTCAAATATTCAGGCACTATAAACCTTTAACCAGAAATTCCCAGCTCAGAAGGGCAGAGTCCAGCCTCTTCTCCCACAAGAGTGCAGACCACAAACCTTCTTAATGTAAAATAACTGGCCTGAAGCCCAAGTGCTTAAACCAGAACTAATACACTTTAAGAATAACAGACACTGGGCTCTCAATCAGCAGTTCCCAACTTAGAAGGATGAAAGCTACCTGTCCTGCCACCACAGTGCATGCCACAAACCTTCCTAATGTAAAACAACTGGTCTGAAGCCCAAGTGCTTAATCCAAAAGACTTAAAATGACAGCTAAACTTTAATCAAGTTGCTACCAAGCAGTAATAAATACAACTGAATACTTTAGAGAATGCCTGGATTAGTGCTCAAGTTACACAAACAAAGCTAGATCCAGCAGGCCCAAATCCAGTCTATGCCACAGCAAACAAGGTGCACCAACTTCAGTAAGAAGCAGTTCAGATATGCATGCACTATAAGCCTTCAATCAGAAATTCCCAGCTCAGAAGGGCAGAGTCCAGCCTCTCCTCCCACAAGAGTGCAGACCACGAACCCTCTTAATGTAAAATAACTGGCCTGAAAGCCCAAGTGCTTAAACCAGAATTAATACACTTTTAGAATAACAGACACTGAGCCCTCAATCAGCAGTTCCCAACCTAGAAGGATGTAAGCTACCTGTTCTGCCACTACAGTGCAGACCGCAAACCCTCTCAGTGCAAAACAACTGGTCCGAAGCCCAAGTGTTTAAACCAGAAGGCTTAGAGTGAGTTACACCAAGCAGTAATAAATACAACTGAGTACTTTTAAGATGATGCAAAAGTAAAAAAAAGTAGGTAGAAACACAAGTACAGTAAAAGCAGATGAAATTTTTTTTTTTTTTTTTTTTCTGAACAAGTGCTGAGATCAAAGAAACAGATTTGAGTGCTGAAACTAGAAAACTGGCTAGTTATAGGGGAAAAAAACTAAGCTAGAAGGCTTCTCTCCAACACAGAAGGGCTTGGGGACTCAGAAGCCTACAAATAGTCTATACCACTTAACAGGAAAGGCAGGAAACAAGCTTAAATTTTTTTTTTTTTTTTTTTTTTTGAATGAAACATAAGCCTAGTGAAAATTTTAAGCTACAAAATGGTGGAAGGAAAATTGTTTAGCAGGTTATGTCACTGATGTCAGGGAACAATTGATGTTGAACTAACAATAGTAACAAGGTGGACAGTTAAGTTGTAAGTGGCACACTGCATGATATTGGAAAAGCAGTTTGCGCGGTGTGAGCTAGTCAGTGTGCATTTGCGCAATGCTGCTTGCGGTGGTCATATAGAGAGGTTTTTGCTTTCTGGTGTTGAAAATCAGTCCCAAGAGATTATGAGATGAACTCATGGCTCTCAAATTTTATCTCCATTAGAGACAAAGCAGCACATTAATTAGATAAAAGACTTTTTAATTTAGAACTTGACAAAAAAGGACAACAAAATGCTTTGACAAAATTATAGGTTTTCTAAGGGAAGGAACGTTTGAGAGGTGTGGATGAACTAATTATATTTTTTCTACTTTTACCTCTAACAACAATTTATTAACAAGGGTTAATGAAAAACTGGTAGGTGGTTTATTCTGGGTGGCAGACAGCTTGGTCTGAATGGTTAATTTCTGTTAAGCTTAACTACTGTTTTTATGGCTGTAAGACTCTTGGCTTCTCTGAAGCACCTGACCTATGAGGTACCTGTAAAGTGTGGGGCATTCCCCATCTTTGAGCCCTTTCTTATTGAAATGTGTGACACAGTGTGTGGCAAGTGAGCAGATTGTGTAATACCACAAGTTCAAACTACATAAAACGAAGTGAAAGTGGAATAAAATGCAGTGACACTTTCAATTTCTGTACATTACTGAACATCATAAATCATTACGAGATAATTCTTCCAGATGTCACACACTGACTACCCAATCCTGTGCACTTTATTTATTGTACTTTAACTATCAGTACCATTCGGTAAAATTATGCAATGCTTAAGGAAACAGCATATAACTAAAGTAGATCTGCAAAAAGTAACAGACTTTTAAGAACAGAAGAGACATTCATTAGCTGCAAGTTGTGGTCACAAACAAGACTACAGATTGCAAAATCTGCCTATGTTTTTAGCAGTGACTTGCAATAGGTTGAATGCACAAGGCATTTCTTATTTTGATTTATTGTTAGTGATATTAACTACTCTGTTGTCCTAAAGTTGTCACAGTGAAATTCTAGCAATATTATTTTCATCACATATTAATAATAATAATAATGATAGCAGTAATGACATAGAAAGCATGCAATGGAAGATGTAAGTAGAACTTTTAGAACCTTGTGGAAAAATTTAGCAAACATTGCAGAAATGGTTTGCAAAAATTGCGAGCTTCAGTAATCAATCTCGTTATCATCTAATAGTCTATTATGTTAAATGCTGACATATTATTTGCAAGATTAAAATTAAAAGCACTACACCCTCACAAACTCCCCTTGAGTACCTTGTTCCCCATTGACCCTTTTTTCAATTATAAAGGAATTCTCAATACTATTCTAGCATGTCCAAAGGTCAGTTGTCAATCTCCTCTCCGGTCCAGCTGGTGAATCTGGGAATCTTGAGGCAATGTTACAACTGCCTCATGTACATAGACAACCCTCTCCTCCTCCCAACAAATTCCAACACATGTGAGAGATGCAACCATATAGCCAAACTGGAGGCTAAGCTCTCTCAACTCAGTACTGGTGTAACCAGTCAGGAGGAGAAGGAAACCACACTCACTACAATTCCAGTCTCACATAGGCCTACCACGACAGCAAACCAAACACATAAACACACAAAAACATGCTTGGAGGCTCTAAATAAAAATCTGCCTAAGCAGCAGAGACCTCCAAAGCAGACATCCAAGCAATCGCTACCCCAAAACAAAACACATGCAACACATAGCTCACAAAGCCAGTGTGCCGAACAGTCACAGCCCTTAAGGCTAAACAACACACCTGATACACTTGTAATAGGTGACTCTATCGTCAGGCACACTGACGTCCCGCTCACCAGGCTGAACAAGGAGAAGGTCACGGTGAGCTGCCTGTTGGGTGCTAGGATCTGCCACATAACACAAGCACTCAGGTCACTCCAAGGCAAGTACAAATATGTCTCAGCCATTGTCCATGCTGGTGTGAACGACCTGAGATGTACCTCCCTGGACTAAATGAAAAGAGACATAGAGGAGCTCTCTGAGCATGTAGCCCATGTCGGTATGACCCTGACCTTGAGTAGCATCTTACCCTCACCAAGAATGATGCCACAATATGAAGACAAGATGATCAATTTCAACAATTGGCTTAAGTATTGGTGTCATTCAAAGGGGATACAATTCCTGTCAGCCTGGGATGACATGCTCGACAAGCCACGATGCTTCACTAGGGACTGCTTGCATCTGTCAACCCTGGGCTTTCGGATATTGGCAAAGGCTCTTGCTACCCCCATAGTGCCTTTTTTAGGCAAGGCTCAAAAGACAAACCCACCTCCATAGGTATCACAAGGAATAAGAAACTAAGAGTAATGCTACTCAACGCCAGAAGTCTAAACCTCAAGATGCACACACTCAAAACTCTCCTTAGCATGGAGAACATCGATATCTGTGCAGTAACAGAAACCTGGTTCAAGGCTCCCGAGAGCACCCCAGCACTACCAGGTTATACCTCATACCATGCTTTTCGGCCCCAAAACTTGGACCGAATCACAAAAGGAGGGGGAGAATCAATATTCGTCAAAGATACCCACACTTCCAGGTTGGTGGCACAGCATGAAGCATCAGAGACTATCCATGTGCAACTAACAGTGGATAAAACTGCCTTCCAGTTTATAGCCTGCTACAGACCACCCTCCCAAGCCCAGGAACCCCACTCGGCCTTCCTGAGAACACTGGAAAATATGAAGGTCTCTCCAAACACCATTATATTGGGCGACTTAACTACCCAAACATAGACTGGGAGCATTACTCTAGCTCCAACACCCTAGCCCAAAGGTTCCTAGAACTTATAAACTCAAATGCTATGGAACAACTTGTTACCACTCCCACAACATGAGAAAACATACTGGACCTGATCATCACCAACATGGGGACTCTATGCTCCAGACCAGAAGTGTATCCCTCACTGGTAAGATCAGACCATAAACTAATCTCACTGGATATCCACATCCTGACCCCACCCCCTGCCCAGAAAACCACAGTGAAAAACTTCTCTAAAGCAAATTTCACACTCCTCAAAACCGAGGTGGAATCCTTCAAAGCCCCTGGGCCTGTGGAAAATATGGCCCAGACCACAGAATCCTTTATAAACGCATTCTATGAACACCTTCAGGAATGCATGGATCATGCAATCCCAAATAAAACCAAGACCCAATCCTCCAAAGGCAGACGTCCTGTCTGGTGGACCCCAGCCATAAACAAACTATACAATAGAAGGAGGAAGCTACTACATGATATAGCAAAATCCCAAAAAGGGAAGGCATCTCTGATCAGTATTAGCAAAAACTATGGGCACTCATAAAATCGTCTAAGGCCAGCTTGAGAGAAAAATTGCACAGGATACTAAGGATAATCACAAGGCTTTCTTTAGTTATGTTAAGAACCTGGGTGGAATTCCCAGATATGCTCAGAATTAGTCCAAAATGACAAAAATACACCAAACCCACAGACATTGCCAACATCCTAGCTGACAGGTTCAGTGCAAACTCCCCTCCCCACCAAAGGGCAAATATCCATCCCAGCAGAGTGCTGCCCCTGACATCTCAGATGCTCAGGTAAGAGCCACCTCTCCAAAGCAAAAACTCAGCATCAATGGGACCAGACGGTGTCCCGGCTGCGCCCTACATGAACTCCAAGAAGAGCTAAACCCAAACATAAAACTACTGTTCAATCTCAGCCTTACTACAGGATATGTACCCAAAGAGTGGCGTGCAGCAACAGTGGTCCCTCTCTACAAAGGTGGTGCCTCAACGGATCCTGGAAACTATCGCCCCATAAGCCTGACTAGCTTGGTCTGCAAAGCTATGGAAAGGATCATCATGGAACTCATAAATAAAGATATTGCGGGCCTACAGACACTGGATCCTACCCAGTTTGGCTTTGTTAAGGGCAGATCCTGCCTCTTAAACCTGGTTGATTTCTTTGAAACAGTCACCAAGGCCATTGACGAGGGAAGGTGGTCCACACAGCCTACCTGGACCTCACAAAAGCCTTCAATACAATACCCCACTGGCATTATAGATAAGCTCACCAGCTTAAATATAAACCCCTATGTCACTAGATGGGTTGCAAACTGGCTCAAGGACAGAACCCACATGGTTAGAATTGCTGGAGCCATGTCAGACTCCAAACCAGTTACAAGTGGCATCCCACAAGGCTCAGTCCTGGGACCTCTCTTGTTCGGTATATATTTCTCGGAGGTACAGGCCAACACGGAAGGACTGTGGCTGACCAAGTTCGCAGATGACTGCAAACTGGGTGCCATAATTGACTTTCCAGCCAACACAAGCATCCTCCAAAAGGGCCTCATAGAAACAGACAACTGGTGCCAGAGCCATGGCCTCAAGCTATATGCCCCAAAGTGTATAGTCATCCCCTTTGGCAAAAACAAAGTGCCCACAAATTACCACATAGGTGGTAATCCATTAAGTACAGAAGAAGTAATTAGGGACCTGGGGACCCAAGTTGATAGCAATCTCTCATTTGACAACCACATGGCCAAAATGGTTAGAAAAACATTTTATATAGCCCACCTAATCATGAAGGGATTCACATCTAGATCAGGGGAGGTCATCGTGCCTCTTTACTCATCCCTCATCAGGCCCATAATTGAGTACAATGCCCTTTTGGGATGTACCTTACCAGACACCTGCAGCAACTAGAAAGACCCCAAAAGTACCTCACCAAGAGGATCAAAGGGCTCAAACAGATGCCATATGCTGCCTGGTTAAAGAAACTCCAGCTCTACTCAGTGGCATACCGCCTGCTCAGAGGTGATCTGTGCCTTACGTATAAAGCCATGTCCAACCCGGAATTAATGGACATGCTGCACCTCAGAAAATCCAAATCCCATCGAGCTACGCGCTCAAGAGACTTGAACCTCAGCACTGAAATAAATAGGACATGCTGGAGGACAGATTCATAATCCAGAGGCTCCCTTCACTCTGGAATAAAATCCCAGTCCAGGTTAGGCAGAGTCCCTCATTGACTCTCTTCAAGAGGAATCTTGATGAGTGGATGGGAGATCGTAGGTTTACCCCTGGTATCACTTCTGTGTCACTATTAGACAGAGGCACAGTATACTAACCTTGAAAAAGGGCATATCAAAATTAATTTAAAATGGGTGGTGAAAGCCAAACACACTCTGGCTAGGCTTATAAATGCCCTAGGGCAGGTAGCCTAGTATGAACCTATGAACCTATGAACCTATATAACTAATAACCCGTGGACTACCACATAGGTTCTAGTCCCCTACATACAGAAAAGATAATACGGTTTCCGGGAACCGCAGTAGATAGCAATCTCTCCTTCGATACCCATAATGACAAGGTGGTTAGAATATCCTTCTACATGGCCCCCCCTTATGTCTAATGGCTTCGCATCCAGATCAGAGTGGCCATTGTGACTCTGCACATGTCATATTAGACCCATTAAAGGATACAACACCCCATTTGGGATATACCTTACAAGACAACTGCAACAGCTTGGAAGACCACACCAGTACCACACCAAGAGGATTACTGACCTCAAACAGATGGCCTATGCAGCCCAACCTACGAAACTCCAGCTGTACTCAGTTGCATACTGCATACTCACAGGGGATCTCTGCTTGACATACAACGCCCATGTCCAGCCCTGTATTGCTGGATATGCTCCACCTAAACAGAAGCCCCTGAGAGCCACATGCTCTATGGATATACACCTAACCACAACGATGATTAGGACATGCTGGATGGATAGATTCCTGACCTGGACACTCCCCATGCTTTGGAACATGATTCTAATCTACATCAGGCAGGGACCCTCATGAGCACTCTTCAAGGGAAACCTTGATGTGTGGATGGGAGACAGACATGTACCCCAGGGATCACTGCAGTGGCTCTGCTGGACAGAGGCACAGGGAACTATTGGCTCTGCTGTTCAGAGGCACAGGGAACCAACCTATGGGGGTGGCGAAAGCCAACACACTCTAACTAGGCTTACAGATACCCTTGGTAAGACAGCCTAGTACCTACACATTACATGTCTTATGTGCATGGATAGTTAGATAGCTCTTTCATTTTACTTTGCTAGCATGCTGATAAACTGTCGGCTCACTAAAAGACATATGCATCCTGTTATTGTGTATTGTAAATGCCAATTGACATAACTAATGTTTGCCTAACATTACAGTAATGCTATGTAGCTTGTAATACATATCTGCCTACAATACTGTACATTACACAGTTATTGGCACAATATCCCACAATGCAAATCATACTTGCACAGTGGCCCAACCTTCCACATGTTATTCTCTGTAATACACCCATACATATGGCTACAGTTACAATATATCAACATATACTATCCCCTGTTATAGCACATACTTGTTGGACCAGCCCTGCCACTGACATTGGCTGGTGAGGAGTATTTCTGTTCAAAGCCCTTATATAGCATCCCTTGTGGTGTATGCAGTGTTTGCCTTGTGACCTACAGCAGTACACACAAATACTAAAAGCATTACTATGCTCAACAATACATCACTACAAAATACCTGTTTCCATTATATGGATTGCGTGCACTTTAAATACTACAGAAAAGTACTAGATACACAGACATACTGACTGTTCTACATACCTTATTAGTAACCCAAGGTGTCGTCAACTGTTGATTCAATCCTTTTTGGTTTGTGTTTCAATGTTCTTTGTAACATTCCGCTGGTATATACGGATGGTTTGAATGTGTGATAACACATCCTTTTCTAGTTACATATCAGTAACATGCGGTATCCTGTCCACCAATTGCTGTTCCAAAGTAGTTAATTAGAGGCACATCAGCTGTGCAGCTACTCCATTAGCTGATACCATGGCAACAGTGGTGTATAACTGAGTACTCCTTCTGGGCATTGTCCATTTGCCTTACTTTCGAGGAAGACAGTCTATATGTGTTATTGCGATATATTTCAACAGCTATATGGAGATATGGAGACACACAGAGATATATTAGCTTCATGACTCCCGTGGACTGTGTGTAATGGCTAGATGATTTAGTTCTGCATGTGAGTACAGCTGTTATATTTCGGAACAGTGCTACTTATGCAGGGTTTGTTTGTACCTGATACTTCAGCAGATGTTTAAGTCTGGCAAGGATGTTTGGCCAGCTCAAGGCCGTATGGCTATGCATGAACTGTTATGTGGTGTACAGTGTGCTCACCAGACATCCTTGATTTAGTGTACAAGTGTAGCATACTGTGCTGTTACTCACTAATTGCTAACACATCCCGGTGTACGCACAACCCTCTGAAATGGGATTAGTGCAAACAAACCCTGTTACATCAGCAGCTGTTCCATTGTATAACGGCAGCTATTTCACATAGGGCCATGTTATTGCGTCTCTGACAAGGTATGTTAAGGCTTCTGCAGATGTTGTACAGTGTGTGAATGATTTGTGATGTTATTACAGTTTGTATTGCAATATGTTTGGGTGTGGGGGTGATGTTGGTGGGTGTGCTTAGCAGATGCAGGTGTGTAGGAACTGCTTTTATACATAATTGCTATGTGCGTGAGGGTTCCTTCCCTATTTGAACACCTATCCTTTTGTGGACTAATACAATGGTAATTGCAGGCTGATTCATTAAGGCACTGTTATGTGGTTCCTGTATAGCATGCAGGTGATGTTAGTCCTTGAATCCCTTCGGTAATACATCTGAATGTAATAATGTGTTTCTACATGATAGCTGTGTATTTCTGTCATAGGTATTTGCAGTCATCATAGTAGTTATGTTGGTGACTGACCCTCTTTGGCTAGTGTTGCCACCTTTTCATATGGCCATAGTAGGACCTTTTCGGGACACACATCTGATTTTACAGGCCGGCACAAACCCATGGTCAGTACAAGGGATAGAACTTTCATTTCTTGCCTAAATATAAGCTTATTCTTGTAGCAGTTTAGTTGCTTATCCTGCTTTCTGTAAGATGTAGGTATTTTAGATACAGAAATAACTATTGTACGCAACTATTACAGTACATATGGGACATAATTATGTCCTACAATCCCAGGACATTTGCCACATTTAATATATTTGGTCAGGACACAACTGCCCAAAGAGGGAGTGTCCCTCACAAAGTGGGACAGGTAGTAACACTATCATTAGCTCATGTCCATAGCACATATTTGTAATAGTGTATAGGCATATACTCTCCATATCCTTTGTTCATAAAGGTTGGTAGTGGCAGACTGTGTGATTGCTATGGTCCATGTTATACACATATATGAACACTTCAACCGCTGTATACGGGAGACCTATGGAATCCCAAAACCACAGTGTTCCAACGCACACAGTACCAGGACCAGACTCCCATACCCCACATTACCGACATCGACAGTAACTCGCGAAGGTAACACGAACATGGAAC
The DNA here is from genome assembly GCF_019279795.1 of Protopterus annectens. Lineage (NCBI taxonomy): Eukaryota > Metazoa > Chordata > Ceratodontiformes > Protopteridae > Protopterus > Protopterus annectens. Next base: position 345,904,755 of record NC_056745.1, on the reverse strand, counting down.
ACACACATGCACACACAGACACACTGCTACCCTACACATTGAAACAAACCATCCTACACTACGTATGAGCAGGTGGCCAAGCCCCCCTACACTCACCCCATGTAGGTGTCTGTGCCCCCCACACCACCCCCTACTTTAATATTCTACATCCTAGGCCATGCAAACAGATGCACAAAGCTAACACACAACCACACATTACAGTCTCCCAAGAACACACACCACACACAAAACACACACTTACACACACACTAAAGCCCTAAGAAATACACTTACACACAGTAACCTACCCGAACCGCAATACCAGAAGCACTGACTAACTGTCCATTAACATTGTGAGATTACACCTCGCGCATCTGGTGTTTCGGTACTGTGTTCTTTCGGACCTTAAGCCTCGGGATTACACACATCGGTATGTAAAGCAGTCGGTATGTGGTAGGTATCCCATTTATATGTACCTCCATGGTTATGTAGATGTTGTTAACCTATCTATATATCTACATATATATATATATATATATATATATATATCTCACTCTCTCTCCCTCCATATCTCTCTCTCTCTATATATATATATATATATATATATATATATATATATATATATATATATATATATGATGATGTATATATATATATATATATATATATATATATATATATATATATATATATATATATATATATATATATATATATATATATATATATAAAACATACACCTTTCATTGGGTACATGTTGGTTTGTCCTATTTCAACACATCGCCACCTTTTGCGTTTTATCCTGTCAGTATACACGACTGCCATTGGTACATCTCAAGTTGCTTAGTGGTATGTTATTGTGATGAATGTGTATATGGTTGCGTGTTCTAATCCTGGCAGTGATATCTTACCTCTCAGAGCAGGCACTGGTAGTGCAAGGGTGATTAACGCACATTTCAGCGGTTGTGTGTTCCACATGTTTATTATTCTGTGGAGAACTACCTATATATGCAATCTGTGTTTAAGGCATACTATGTAACATGTAAACATCTGTGAAGATTCTTGTCAGGGATACTCACCATTATTTGGAACTACATCCCTGATTACATTATACAAAACCGCTCACTGACACTCCGGGGAATCCTTGCAGAGTGGATGGTGAACAGTAGCTACACCCCAGGGATCCCGCATGTGGCTCTGCTCCACAGAGGGACAGTTAGTTAATCGATGGGGTGGCGACAGCAGACATGTTTTGCCTATGCTTATGAGTGGCCTCGGTGGTTGGGCATGTACTTACCTATGTATCTATGAACCTGTACATACAGTATGGACACATGCTAATAGCTTCATTTACTTTGCAGGTATTGACTTACCTTGTGCCAATGGCAGTTGTGTGTACAATAGTTGAGGGCTACCTATGTAGGATGCACACAGTAGACCACCTATGCATGACAATTTACAGTGGTTCTGTGTGTGTGCCATCCATGTTTGCTGTGTGTGCAGGTGGAGAAAGGTGTCAGTCTATGAGTGCCTACACTGTCAGTGTGTGTGCTATATGTTCCCTCTTTGCCAAGGTATGGGCATACTGGGCACGCCTCCATCTGCCTACTGGGGCTAGCACAGGGTGTTCGTGGTCTGAGTCCCCCTGTGCCTGTGGGTCCCTTGGCAGTGGTGGTGGGCTGTGAGGGCCTTCACCATTCTGTCCCTGCTGCAGCTGTTTCTGCAGGATCATATTATTTAGCATGGCACATACTATGAAGATGTGGGCACACTTTCCTGGAGAGTACTGCAAGGCTCCACCAGATATGTCCAAGCAATGGAACCATCATTTCAGCATCCCAAACATGTGCTCTATGATTATTATGGTTTCTGCGTGTGCCTCATTATGGCATTCTTGCGTGGCTGTGTTTGCATTTCTGATGGGAGTCATCATCCAGAGTTCCAGTGCATAGCCAGAATCTCCCACCAGGTGGCCATATAGGATGTCCCCCCTAGCAAATACCTGATACAGCTGTGAGACATGCCAGATGTTGGAGACGTGATAGCTTCCAGGGCTGCCAGCACACACATCCATGATAATGTCCTGGGCATTGCACATGACCTGGCAGTTGATGGAGGGGAATCTCTTGTGGTTTATGTAGCGCCTTCCCTGCTCACCGGGTGGTGACTTGATGTTTATATGCGTGCAGTCGATTGCACCCAGTACCTCCGGGTAGTGTGCCACATTGTGGAAGAGACACACATTGCTGGCCAACTCCTCCTGCGTTCGGGGGAAGTATATGTGCTCATTGGCATGTGGTAACATGGCATCCAGGAACTGGTGTAGTACCCTGGATGCTGATGCCTGTGAGATCCCCACAATATCCCCAGTTGGCCTTTGGAAGTTACCTGTGGCTAGTATTCTCAAGCTTACACATACCTTCATGTCCACTGGGATGGGTTCCCTTCTGTTACTTCTGTCTCTGAGGCGTGGCTGGCACAGCTCAACAAGTTGCTGTATAATGTCCCTGTCCACCCTGTAATGCTCTACTATCTCCAGATCATGTAGCCCCTGGTAGGTTACCCTGGGTCTGAACACTCTTCTCCTCCTCTGGTGCCTGAGATGGTTGTCAGCATCATCCTCCACACCACCGTCAGTCTCCAACACATGCTGGTGAATCAAAGCTATGGCAGCCCCCTAACATATACATATTAAAAGTTCCTTGTCTGCATACAGCAATGGTGCAGAGTGTCTGGGAATACACAAGTGTGTGTGTGGGGCTTTCACACCTTATACTACTGTGTAATAGATGACGCTGGTGTAATTGGGTGTGTTTGTTCTATTCCAGCTGCAGGGTATCTTAATTATTGGTTTTACAGCAGGTACTGCTATTGTGGGGCCTTTGGTGTTGACTTACGCTTGTCTGCCATGATTCATCTATTGCCTTTTACTTATATTTTCAACCCGATTCCCCTCCCATTATCAGGCATGCATCCAGCTGCTGCCTTTCTTGTTTTGTGCTTCCACAACTCAGGATTGTGTTGGGAAATGTGTTATGTAGCTGATCTACTGCAAGTTTGCTTTATCCTGCTGTGACAGTTCTCTTTTCTTTGCTGTACAGCACCTCCCCTTTCCTGTTTTGCAGGTAGCTGCTAGCAGCCTTGTTAGCTGTTGTCTATGGCCCACTGTGAGTTTCTAGATGTTAATTACTCATTTGTACTCCAATTACCATGCTGCAGCATTTCCTTATTGTCTTCCCGTATCCTTTCTGTTTCAGCTGTGGTGTGCACTGCACACAGCTGTTTACCGGGTTTCGTGCACGTTTTCATCCATGTTCACATGAACTTTCGGTTACCTTGTGTGCTCTCAGCTAAGCAAAGCTATGGCTACTTCCACACCCCTATCCTGCGGCTTTGCTTAGCAACATGCAACATGGATTAGCAATGAGCCAATGTGCTTACAGCTATGGTGGCGTGCCCCTCTCTTGATGCAATGTTTACTTCCAGGCCACTCCTCGGTGTTGTAATGCTAGGGCGGGGGCATTTGCGATTCAGTATTACTTGACTCATTTGCATGGCATTGACTGCTAATTCCTAGTTACCACATGGAACACTGTCACAGACCCTTAGCAACCCTTGCGCCATGGTTGTGGTGTAGCATGCGTGCCATTGACTATTATGGGGATATCATGAATTGCTTTACTTTACAGTTTTATGACATCTAGATATATTTTCCTTGTGATCCCATTTGCGCACCGATGCACTGCAGTTTTACTTTGCAACTTTGCATTGGTGTGGCCATGACATTAAATGTTGTTTTTTATATGTTGTGCATGTTGTTTTATGCCATTGGCTATATATTTAGCCATTGTCATATATTAACATTATAAC